>NC_064629.1:771659082-771962112 GCF_023864275.1 Schistocerca cancellata
CGATGATAATAAGGGCTGAAGCTGTGGTAATCTGGGGAATTAATTTCTACTCTTCTAACTCTTCAGCTACATGAGGCTATTTAATTAATTATTTTTTAATGAGAACGTTATTTTTCTAGAAGTACCTTCATGCAGACACTACAATGAAGGGCCAAAGAAAATGGTACAGGCATACATATTCAAATACAGAGATATGTAAAGACGCAGAATGCGGCGCTCCTGTCGGTAATGCCTATATATGACAACATGTCTCTGGCGCAGTTGTTAAATTGGTTACTGCTGCTACAACGGCAGGTTATCCAGATTTAATTGCGTTAGAATGTGGTGTTATACTCGAAGCACGAGCGATGGGACACAGCATCTCCGGGGTAGGGAAGAAGTAGGGATTTTCCTGGACGACCATTTCACGAGTGTATCGTCAATATCAGGAATCTGATAAAACACCAAATCTCCGATGTCACTGCGGTCGGACAAATGTCCTGCAAGAACGGGACCAACGAAGACTAAAGAGAATCGTTCAATGTGACAGAAGATTTCAGTGCTGCGCTCTCAACAAGTGAAAGCGTGCGAACCATTCAACAAAGAAGGCCCACTCGTGTACCTGTAATGACTGCAACACACAAAGCTTTACGTCTCGCCTGGACCCGTCAACACCGACATTGGACTGTTGATGAATGGAAAAATGTTGCCTGGTCGGACGAGCCTCGTTTCAAATTGTATCGAGCAGATGGACATGTACGGGTATGGAGACAGCCTCATGAATCCACAAAACCAGCATGTCAGCAGGGGACTGTTAAAGCTGGTGGAGGCTCCGTAGTGGTGTGGGGCGCGCGCATTTGGAGTGGTATGGGACCCCTGATACGCCTAGATACGACTCTGACAGGTAGTACGTACGTAAGCATCCTGTCTGATCACCTGCATCCATTCATGTCCAGTGTGCATTCCGTCGGACTTGGGCAATTCCAGCAGGACAATGCGACGCTCCACACATCCAGAATTGCTACAGAGTGGCTCCAGGAACACTCTTCTGAGTTTAAACACTTCCGCTGGTCAGCAAACTCAGCAGACATGAACATTATTGAGCATATCTGGGATGCCTTGCAACGTGCTGTTCAGAAGAGATCTCCACCCACTCTTACTCTTGCTGATTAATGGACAGCCCTGCAGTATTCTTGGTGTCACTTCTCTCCAGCACTACTTCAGACATTAGTCGAGTCCATGCCATGTCGCGTTGCGGCACTTTTACGTGTTCGCGGGGGCTCTACGTTATGTTAGGCAGGTAATCAGTTTCTTTGGCTCTTCAGTGTAGAAGCAGCTATCGTGCTATCGCAGAATAAAAAGTACTGTGGCCCCACAGCGGTCAACGTGGTGAAATACATAACCTGGGCTAAAAATAAAATTACGATATCCTGAAATGATTGGCTGTATAATATTGATCTAAATATTGTGTTAAAACACGGCATCTTTCAGACTCTGACAATGAATATTGTAACTCTACATAAACGTCACTTTCAGGAGCTCTACGATGCAGAAAAAGATAAGCACGTAAATTTACAGCTAAGTAAGTGTTGGTATGGGAGTTCTCTCGGCATAAAAACAATAACCAGCGATCGGTGGCTCAAAGGACGAGACGCCTGCATAAGGTGCGACGAATAAGGCGAACGAGACAGCTGACTTACGGCATCGATAAACACTTAAAGCGTAATAGCCTGGATGAGAAAGTTGACTGCGACGGGGCAGCGTGCCAAAAGGCGATCAAATAAAAACTGTGACGTCATATCAGAGATCATAATTGTGACGTAGAGAGATGGTATATGACTCGCTCTGAAATGGCTCGAACTGTGAAACCTGTCTTGTACTGACGACTCATGGAAATGAGGAAGTACACGAGACGTGTCACCGGCAGCTAATTAGTTTCTCAATGAGGACATAGAATAGGGTTGCAAAGGTGAAACAATGCAAGGGAGAACGATAGAAATCGTCTAGTCACAGCTTTATAGCTATACCTATACTTTACAGTTCTCTGTGAAGTGTGCAGGAGATGGTACTATAATACTAGGAACGTGCAATAAGTAATGCAACACAATTTTTTCTCTGTCATGGTCTGTGATGCCATTTCTTTTCACAGCACGGCCACTTCGTTCAAATGTTCAAATGTGTGTGAAATCTTATGGGACTGCGAAGGTCATCAGTCCCTAAGCTTACACACTACTTAACCTAAATTATCCTAAGGACAATCACACACACCCACGCCCGAGGGAGGACTCGAACCGCCGCCGGGACCAGCCGCACAGTCCATGACTGCAGCGCCTGAGACGGCTGGGCTAATCCCGCGCTGCGGGCCGCTTTGCTTGTCATCCGCGGTACTCTCAAGGCTTAGCGGCACGTCGCGATATTCTACGCCCCGATTTGTTACTATTCATGGCAAGCCATTCTAGGCTTACATTTCAACAAGGTAATGCCCGCCCTCACACGGTGAAAGCTACTGTTGTTTGTCTTCGTGTTTGCAAAACACTACCTTGTCCAGCAAGGTCGCTGGATCTACCCAAATGAAGAACTTCCGAGCATTATGGGAAGGGTTCTCCAACCACTTCGGGATTTTGACAATCTAACGCGCCAGTTGGTCAGAATTTAGCACGATATACCTCAGGATCACATCCAATAACAGCCACTCAGTGCCAAGCCTAATAACTTCCTGCATAAGCGCCAGAGGTGGTCCAACACATTATTGGCTTGCTCCATTTGTGGAGCTCTATCTCTTGAATAAATGAACCAGTTTTTCTGATATTGGAATCATCTGTTTGTCTGTACAAGTACATCACACCTACTAATTTCCCTTCCATTCTTGGTACATCGTTTTCCTCTCTTTCTCTTTTGTTTTTGTTGTTTTAGAGCTTACCTCAAGAGAGATCTGCTAACCTGTAAAAGTGGTGTTGTATGTTTCATCTCGACATTGTTTTCCAGCACGTACTTCGTAAATAGTTTCCAAAGTATATACAATACGCCCAGCATAGTTATCTTAGTGAGGAAAATCAAAGACGTAGCAACTATGACTGGAGATCATTACTGTTGTAAAGTCATAAACTCACGCCAGTTGGAGATGCCTTCAGTTTAAAAGTACTGCTTTGTCTCTGTGTGTGGCACTAAATCGTAATAAGCTGCTTGTCAATCTTAAAAATGATTTTGTGCTTTGGTTCAGGATAAAAATATTCCACCCATTAGCTTACCCGACTCTTCTAGCAGCTCCCGATTTACTTGATAGCAGATTCATGGCGTTATTTTTTACATTCCTTCAAGGAATTAATGTTGCTTTACAAAGGAAGCACAGGCTACCCTGGAAGAAATCTGTGTCTAATGAGCGCTCCTTTAAGAGTTACAATTACTGGGAAGTTTTGCGCTTTAAACTGAAGTACGCAAATAACTACACCCAATGGGGATGGTGGAACGCTTATCTACAATATTTTCTCCATAGCTATTAACACTTCTTAGGGTACAGTTTTAATGCCGGCTCTTTCAGCAGGAAACAAAGTTGTTATGGGTAGTAAAACATTAACAAATTGATGAATGCTTAATTCGCACTGCGCTTCAAGCTTGTTTGTACGCCTCCGTTTTTCAGTACGCATATAGCTGCAGAGACGGGAAAGAAAATAGCTGCTTTTGTGCCAATGTTAAGTGCCTCGTACGTAGCTTATTATTTTCATGAATGTAAGCACATCATGAGAAGAGTTGAGAATTGTATTCAGACACACCACTCTGTTGCTAAGTAGCAACTGGTTAACAGTAGCAGCTGGAATTAGCTGATCCATGAAACTGTTCTATAAACGACAATTTTCTGTCCTGGAGCACAATATCACTGCATTTTATTTTATTCATTTCACATTAAAATTATTTTGATGTTTCTATAACGTCCTTAAAGAAATCAAAGCAATGTTGCCTGTAAGTAATCCATGAAACAGATGTGTAAACAAATAACATTCTTTAAATGTAAAGCTGTTTTCAACCGGGATGTTGGTTTGAACTCCTCACTGCTTTACAAGACATGCTACTATTGCAAACGAATTGCCAAAACCTCTCTCAGTCATTTCAACTGACTTTCCCAGTCAATTATGTGGGAACCTACAGCTGAACGTGGACTCCGGATCATGCTGCAACTTGGACGCGGAATAAGCGGTAAGTTCAAAGAATAAATAAATAAAAAGTAATACAAATAAATAAATAAAAAGTAATACAAATAAATAAATACAGATAAAAATCTTTGGACCAGCTCGGGAATGAACCTATGTCAACTATCTGTAAGATCATATCTGTAAGTCTTCTGTTTTAAGTTACTGTGTCTGGTTCGTGCCTGTTACAGTTTCACTGTGCGCAGTTGGACTCTGTATTTGATTTTTAGCGTACGTTACTTTCCGTATTACAAGACACTCAGAGTTCTAGAAACTAAAAATACTACCACTTTCCTCAGTGTCTATAGGATAATCAACATTAATAAAGAATAGTTTTCACATGTTTACATTACAGTGGATGTACGAGAACGACACAGCTGTTTACACACATCAACAGTTACAAATAAAAATTCATAAGGTAATTACAAGAGCGTGCTAAAAAGTTATGTATCCCATTTTTTTTTATTTGAAAACTCTTAAACATTTTTAAATAAAGCAATCGTTATCAACATTCTAATTTTTATGTAGTCTCCGTCTTTGTTTCTCAGCACAGTCACCCTGGCGACGAACACATTTCTTCCAACGAGAGACAAGTTTGTTGAGACCGTCACTGAAGCATATTTGACTTTGTTGACTGAACCATAATCTCATCTCTGCTTGAAGCGCTTCATCACTATCGGAGTGAAGTCCTCGAAGATGTTCTTTAAGTTTTGGAAATAGATGACACTTAGATGCTGACAAGTCGGGACTATATGGAGAATGATCGATGACAGTGGACCCAACGTGTCGGATTGTTGTAGATGTCTCAGAGCTCGTGTCTGATCTGGCATTGCCATGATGAAGGAGACGGTGCTCGATGTGTGGACGATCTCTTCAAATTCGAAACCAGATTACAGCACGCGTTTTCTCACGCCTCGACACAGTTAAGTTATACATCGGCATGTTACACGATGCAATCCGGAGCCCTCTAGAAGCAGAGAACTGCAAATATACAGACGTAAAGAATAAAGAGGTAGAATGTTAATAGCGTTTTAACAAACTTTAAGAGTTTTCACGTTAGAGATTCGGAGGCATAGCTTTTCAGCACGCTCTCGTAAAAGAATACAGTTCATAGCGTGAATTCATTTCCGATACGAGTCTTTAGGAAGATAACTTAAATAAATATGGATTGTGACTGGCAGCATCAAATGATTTGATGTTAAAAATTAAACCATCAATACTTTTGATATCACTGGATACTCCACTAAAGAGAGAAAAATTTCACACTGTGAACAACCGACAGTGTTTGGCCATTGTTCGCACAGCATTGCCGGACGTCAGCCTGTAAGATCACTTGGTCGCAGAGCGAGCAACCTCCATGGTCATGTCAGCTGAATGACTGTTTCAGTACCTTAGTGTTTAGACGCATTCTCTTCACTACGGCTTTTGCTATTGTAAATGCTAAAAATTATATAAATGATATTTGTGTATTTTGAGAGAAATCTGGCTAATATATTAGGTTCTCGTCTCAGTTGTTCGAAGTACCAGAGACATATGATGAATACTTGAAAATTAAGAGCGAATACCTCATACTTGATATGCGCGCGGTGTTAACTCTACCGTATAACATTCACTTACACATGGACTCTGACGGATATCGTTTTGGTATAAAATAAACCCGGCAACACATAGCCTACTCCTTTCCAATACCACCAAGGAGACCGCCGAACTTAAAGTCGCCATCCGACGGACGGATCACCATCCATAGTGTCACGTGCCTTCATTGCACAAGACACTATGGAGATGTTTAGAATTCAGCCCAGGACATCGACGCAAAACCTAGTGGTTATAAACTTTATGAGGTCCCACCACTGCCGAACAGATACTGGAGCTGAACACTTCCTCACCTCCAGAATTCGAACTGGCTGTATATGAGTCGAGCATCATCCCACAATAATTAAATACAGGTCTCAAAGATGCAAATGGTATAAGAGGAATCTCATCACTGTTAAAGCTTATCCATATTACTGTGCTTCTCAGTGCTACGTAAGCACCTGTCAGTGAAGGCAGCCACTATGTAAAGACGCCTAAGCTCCTCTGGAAAAGAAAACAGGTACGCAACAGTGTAGTTTTCATGCCTGTGTTGCAGTGTTTCTTACCTATCAATACTTTTTCTGTCAATACGCCACAGTCCAACATTATAATAACTGAAACTAAAAGAAATAGGTAGGTAACTCTTTTGAACATACTACACTATTGGCCATTAAAATTGCTGCACCAAGAAGAAATGTAGATGATAAACGGGTATTCATTGGGCAAATATATTATACTAGAACTGACATATGATTACATTTTCACGCAATTTGGGTGCATAGATCCTGAGAAATCAGTACCCAGAACAACCACCTCTGGCCTTAATAACGGCCTTGATACGCCTGGGCATTGAGTCAAACAGAGCTTGGATGGCTTGTACAGGTACAGCTGCACATGCAGCTTCAACACGATACCACAGTTCATCAAGAGTAGTGATTGGCGTATTGTGACGAGCCAGTTGCTCGGCCGCCATTGACCAGACGTTTTCAATTGGTGAGAGATCTGGAGAATGTGCTGACCAAGGCAGCAGTCGAACATTTTCTGTATCCAGAAAGACCCGTACAGGACCTGCAACATGCGGTCGTGCATTATCCTGCGGGAATGTAGGGTTTCAGAGGGATCGAATGAAGGGTAGAGCCACGGGCCGTAACACATCTGAAATGTAACGTTCACTGTTCAAAGTGCCGTCAATGCGAATAAGAGGTGACCGAGACGTGTAACCAATGGCACCCCATACTATCACGCCGGGTGATACGCCAGTATGGCGATGACGAATACACGCTTCCAATGTGCGTTCATCGCGATGTCGCCAAACACGGATGCGACCATCATGATGCTGTAAACAGAACCTGGATTCATCCGAAAAAATGACGTTTTGCCATTCGTGCACCCAGGTTCGTCGTTGAGGATACCATCGCAGGCGCTTCTGTCTGTGATGCAGTGTGAAGGGTAACCGCAGCCATGCTCTCCGAGCTGATAGTCCTTGCTGCTGCAAACGCCGTCGAACTGTTCGTGCAGATGGTTGTTGTCTTGCAAACGTCCCCATCTATTGACTCAGGGATCGAGACGTGGCTGCACGATCCGTTACAGCCATGCGGATAAGGTGACTGTCATCTCGACTGCTAGTGATAAGAGGCCATTGGGATCTAGCACGGTGTTCTGTGTTACCCTTCTGAACCCACCGATTCCAATTTCTACGAACAGTCATTGGATCTCGACCAACGCGAGCAGCAATGTCACGATACGATAAACCGCAATCACGATAGGCTGCAATCCGACCTTTATCAAAGTCGGAAACGTGATGGTAGGCATTTCTCCTCTTTACACGAGGCATCACAACAACGTTTCACCAGGCAACGCCGGTCAACTGCTGTTTGTGTATGAGAAATCGGTTGGAAACTTTCCTCATGTCAGCACGTTGTAGTTGTCGCCACCGGCGCCAACCTTGTGTGAATGCTCTGAAAAGGTAATCATTTGCATATCACAGCATTTCTTCCTGTCGGTTAAATTTCGCTTCTGTAGCACGTTATCTTTGTGATGTAGCAATTTTAATGACCAGTAGTGTATGTGGTACGGAGAGAACACAGATATTAATCGCTAACTTACAAGAAAGGTAATACATAACGAATAGAACGAGTGACGTGACGCGTGATTAATCCACTGATCCCGGGTCCGGGGGGACGGCGGTTCAAATAAGCGTCCTACCACCCAAATTCAGGTTTCACTGGAGAGAACGTAGCCGATTTTCCTATGCATCCCTCGTGAATCCTGCAAACCCCCCCAACCCCCCCCCCCCCCCTCCGCAAAAAGAAAAATCAAGAGACCGTGAAGCTTCATCATGTTTTATATTTGCAGCTATGCATTTTTTCCGTATTAGTTAAAATTATTGGATATAAGTTCCGCCTTTAATGCAAAATACTATTTTTTCTTGTTACCCAAACACGTTTCGGTGCCTCTGTTCAGTCAAAAGTGGGTTTTGCTTTTTGAAAAACTGCAAAAAGTGAACATATTTTAGGTTGTAAATGGTCCAACAAAATGAGGCCTTAAGACAGTTTTTGTTCGTTTTTGTTACTGTACTCATTTTACGCTATAAGGTTTTGCAGGGCCATCTGTTTGGTGTCCTGCACTCGTAGCTTGTCATCTGATAACCAAATGATGTAAATAGGTATCGTATCAGGTAGTTATCCCATCCCTTAGTATTTAAAAACGCGATTTTGGTGCGGCAAAATGCTTTGCTTATGTGTTTATATTACTCACTTTTTGTTGTGACAGATCCTCCTTCTTTCGCATTCTGAGAGCACTGCACACATATGAAACGTACTTTGTATAATTTTGATTTAACCAACGCCTTTTCTCTTCCCTAAACGTGATGTAAACGATGTTACTGTGTGTCCTAGCCCTGTCGGGGTTCCCGGGTGAGTTTGGCACCGATTTGAATTTCGTTTACTTTTATCTCCCTTTCTTTCGCCCTCTCTCTCTGTTCCTGTATGTGTGTATGTGTGTGTGTGTGTGTGTGTGTGTGTGTGTGTGTGTGTAAGCTCATTTAGGTGTTTGTGTTCCCTTTTCTGTAAGGTCCGTTTGATGTGTTGATTAATGTCTCTTTACAGAGTGTGGGCACACACACGCACACCCACACACGTACAACAGCTACACAATGGAATAAACAATCGAAAAATTCATTTCACATTAGGAACTGAAACAGACAATCCACTAAATTTTTTCGATCTTACCATACGAAAAACAAACACCCACGACTTCATAATATTCAGGAAACCAACAACCATGAACACCACCATTCACAATATATTGAACCACCCGGTGGCACACAAGCAAGTAAGCTTCATATTCATGTTCCAGAGACTGAACAGAACACCCATCAGCAAACAGAATTACACACAGGAGCTAAACTCAATAAAACAAATTGTAGTGGAAAATGTTTACAAGACCTATATGATAGAGAAATTAAATAAAAAATCTGTTAGCGGAAAGGGAACGAACGCGCCATACATATACAAAACCTTACACAACACAGAACAACACAACACACAACCCATGACCACATGCAAGACCCATCAGTGCGACAGCATACGCACAGAACAAAATCGCACATACTCACCTACAACATCAAAAGCGTCCACAGAATAGGTAACATATTGAAGAAATAGGGACTTCAAGTGGAATACATGACAGACAACACAACACAGAAGGAACTCAGAACACAGCAGGCACCCACAAATAAATTCAACAGATCAGGAATATATCAACTCACATGCAACACTTGCCAATCAGTACACGTAGGACAAACAGGAATTTTAAAACAAGATACTCAGAGCACCTCAGAGCCCTAAAACGAAAGAATTTAAAAATACTGAAATCCAGCCACAGCCCATACTAAAAATTAACAGTAGAAGAAAATTTCCACTAAGAAAAAGCAATAGCAGCAGGCAAACAAGTTTTAAATGAATACATTATGGTCTGTAAAGGCACATTATTTAACACATTAACGGAACTTTACGGCAAAGGCAACACTAACAGCTAAAGGAGCTCACACACACACACACACACACACAAACACACACACACACACACACACACACACACACACACACACACAGAGAGAGAGAGAGAGAGAGAGAGAGAGAGAGAGAGATAGAAAGAGAGGGATAAAAGGAATCGAAATTCAAATTCGGTACCAAACTAACTCGGGAACAAATGAACGCCGACGGGGTTAGGAAATGCCACAATATCGTTTACACGTCGTTTTGAGAAGTGGGAGAGCGTTTGTGAAACAAAATTACACAAAGTACATTTAATATGTGTGTACAGTGTTCTCAGAAGGCGAAAGGAGGAGAAGCTGTCGCAACAAAACGTAACAACAATTATGTATGCAAAACATTCTGTCCCACCAAAACCTGATTTTTTAAAAATCAAGAGATGTGTTAACTCGCTGAACAAGCTGTCAGTGCAGGAACCCTACAGATAGTCCAGCAAAACCGTATATTGTACTGTAAAATGAACGTAAGAACAAAAACGAACAAAAACCGTCTTAAGTCCCCATTTTGTTATCTCAATTACAACCTAGAACATGTTCACTTCTTACAGTTTTCAATAAAAAAACACACTGATGATGGCACGAAGGTGCCGAACGTGTTTGGGTAACAAGTAAAACAGTGTTTTGCGTAAAAGAAGAAACCTATGTCCGATAACCATGAAGCTTATTTCACAGGTGAATAAACCTGACACATGTAAAATATTACTGTTTTCGACTAATGCAACCAGGTGACTGGCACCAAGGTGGAATTTTACGAAACTTACTAGGAACGAAACAAACTGTTCTACAAGCTACTGAAGCACACTTGCAGGTCATAAGCCGATTCATCAGCCTCTGCATTTACATTCATACGCTGTAAACCACTGTAAAGAGCTTCGCTGAGGACACGTCCCCCAGTTCGACGTATGAGAGTTTCTTTCCGTGCTATTCCCTTATGCAGTCTATTGAGTCTGATATTGTTCACGCAGTGCCTGCTGGAATAACACGTAGAGGGCTGTAATACGTACCTACATTCCTTATTTAATACCATGTTTTGTAAGCACCCGCCAATATAGGACTTGCAGCACCTCCGAGACGCTCTCCCAGCAGTCAAACAAACCTGTAAGCACTCGTGATAGCTTCGTTTGTACACGTTCAATATCTCCTGTAACTTCTATACTTCAGCGATATTCCAGAACGATTATTTTGTAGCCGGCCGGAGTGGCCGAGCGGTTCTAGGCGCTACAGTCTGTAACCGCGCGGCCGCTACGGTCGCAGGTTCGAATCCTGCCTCGGGCATGGATGTGTGTGATGTCTTTAGGTTAGTTAGGTTTAAGTAGTTCTAAGATCTAGGGGACTGATGACCTCAGCAGTTAAGTCCCATAGTGCTCAGAGCCATTTGAACCATTTTTTTCTCTGTACGGGACGTTCGACAGCCTGGGAATAATTTATGGATTAGATTCAAAATTTTATTTCGAAATTTTCCAGTCATGTGTTTCAGTATCTCCCCAGGATAGCTTCCAAGTGGCCCACGTGCTTGGCAGAACCGTGGGATCAGCAGACGCCACCATTTCCAGTGTTCTGTTGTATAAACCAGTTACATGCTACTGTAGGATCCAAAAAGGAGGCATGTGGAGGGACTCACGTTGTACTTGCTGGCCGCCTTGGAGGGGAGAGTACAGTCTAGTCGCTCTCCTGGTTCCCAGGTTTTCGACAGAGCAGACGCTCTCTTGCTTTCAGACCGAGCAGACTTCCCTATCCTGTTTCACAGGCTAATTCGAATGTGAACCGCCTACTCCCCCTCTCCCTATTACTTTATTACTTTACTTAACTGTCACCCGGACTGACAGACGCATTTGCGATCTGGCCTCGTCAATCCCTTATGTTTCCCGACTACGGAGAATATATTCAAAAACTCCATTTACTTCACTCTTATTTTGAAAAAAAAAAAAAACATTAGTTCCGAAGCCCATCCTCATTCGCACTGACCATGCTTCACCCTGATGCCTATACAGCGCTGTGTCAGATTCTTTTCGATGCTAAAGAACTACTCCGTTTACAATAATCTTTACGTACGTGTCATATCGGCGAAATATTTTATACACAAGCAGGTCGAAAAAGAAATATTTCATGTTTCACTGTAAAAAACACTTTCCGTTACTCGGACTACGTTGATGCTGTACTAACGAAGAAAGAAAGCCTGTAGTAAAAGTTTCATCAAATTCGAGACATTTAGAGACGGAGCCCTAGCTCACATGGTAACTGATACAATAGGAAATCGATCATGACTGTGATTTGGTAGAAGTGCGACGTCCAGCTGGATGAAAGGGATATTATGCATTAGTATCTTCCCTGATAAGAGTGCAACGTCTAAACTAACACACCACCTCGTATGAGTAGTAAGTATTTTTCTTACAGAAAGCATCGATGGGTTCCTTGTTGTAATTACATAATACGCAAATATTCTACGAAAATAAATTTTCATTAGACTACCTGAAAATGACGTAAGAAACCGCACAATGTTGAGCCCTGTTACACTAATCACACAATCATTCCTCTCCGACTAAACGCTTGGCTATTAAGGCTGTTAATTCGAGGGCTGAGCGATATTGATTCTCTTTCTAACGCTGCGTAACATTTAATTGCTCCAATTCTTCAATTACACGAGCCATCACCACTAACGCCAGCACCCCTAACCGAATTAATCTTTCCAGTTATAAAGAACAGAGTTAATACTGCGTGTTGCAGTATAAAATTCACTACGGCATTACATCATGTTCTTTTTACGCGACTGACACTAACGTAGAAATTTCATCACACGCAGAGTCGATACCCTTCCGCACTAGAGCATTCTGGATTCTCTACTGATTTCCCCAAACCCTCAAGGTCAAATATGTACCCTCAAGGCCAAACAGATCACTTTGAGATCAGGAACTAATACTCGGAAATGAACACTTAATATTTTATTGAGATACACAGCTTACACCTTATAGCAAAGGCTTAAGCACGTAGAAACCATAGAAAATACCAGAACGGCTGCTTAGTTTCTTCATTCGTCAACTAATTTCGAGTGAATTATGATTTTGTGAAATCTCGGTTTTTGATACCACATTCCGCCTGAAAATTCTGTAGCGGTTCCGGTAGAGGATGGTAGCTACAGGGTGGCTATAATTAAACTTTCGCTACTTGAGAAGGGCCCCATGAAAAACGAGTGATCGTACAACAATGAAACTTTGTGGAAACATTTGTAAGGACATGAGAAAGAGAAATAACGAATAAACGATTGAAAGAAAAAAAAATAATTTCCACATGAGAGGGTTAATTGCGTGCCACGTTTACGTTCCAGGATACAAACGTTGCTTGTTGTGACGACCATCTGTGTCCACGACAGCCTAGACACAATTTTAAATCTGTTCCCATCACTTATCGAACGGTGGACCATGAATATGTTCAGCTGTCGTGAGACAGCTCGTGCGCTGCTTGACGATCTCATATGGCGTCCGGCATTCTCAGTCAAGGCAACAGTAACTTCTTCATCAGTTCGTGGTGCAGTTGGTCGTCGGCCTTTCCCAGGAGCAATACCCAAATCGCCAGTTACTTGGAACTTCCGAAGCATGTTCTTCAATTCCAGTGCGGAAAGAGGAGCTTTCGGTATTGCTTTAATGCGTCGATACCCGCGAAGAGCAGTAGCAGTATTGTTGTTGTTTTTATAATACACCTTTAACGAAAGACTCATTGACATTGTCCAGATCCATGCTGACTGTCTGCAACCGCAATGCACACTGATGCTTGTGTTTTAGCCCTACGCCGCCATACCAGTACTGGTGCCTCATGGCAAGTCATGACACTAACGTTACTAACAACGCAAAACCTGCACCGCCCAGTCTGGTTATCATCCCTAGCCACATTGATACTCTGCAAATCACATTTAAATGAGTGGCAGGGGGTTCATCGAACCACCTTCAGAATTCTCTATTATTCCAATCCCGTATAGTGCGCGGAAAGAACGAACACCTACACCTTTCCGTAAGAGCTCTGATTTCCCTTATTTTATCGTGGTGATCGTTTCTCCCTGTGTAGGTCGGTGTCAATTTCGCATTCTGAGGAGAAAGTTGATGATTGGAATTTCGTGAGAAGATTCCGTCGCAACGAAAAACGCCTTTCTTTTAATGACGTCCAGCCCCAATCCTGTATCATTTCTGTGACACTCTCTCCCATATTCCGCAATAATACAAAACGTGCTGCCCTTCTTTGAAATTTTTCGATGTACTCCGTCATTCCTATCTGGTAAGGATCCCACACCGCGCAGCAGTATTCTAAAAGAGGATGGACAAGGGTAGTGTAGGTAGTCTCCTTAGTAGATCTGTTACATTTTCTGTCTTGCCAATAAAACGCAGTGTTTGTTTAGCCTTCCCCACAACGTTGTCTATTTGTTCCTTCCAATTTAAGTTGTTCGTAACTGTAATACCTAGGTATTTAGTTGAATTTACGGCATTTAGATTAGAGTGATTTATCGTTTAACCGAAGTTTAACAAGTTCCTTTTAGCACTCACGTCGATGAGCTCACACTTTTCGTTGTTTAGGGTCAACTGCCAATTTTCGCACCATTCAGATATCTTTTCTAAATCGTTTTGCAATTTGTTTTGATCTTCCGATGACTTTATTAGTCGATAAACGACAGCGTCATCTGCAAACAACCTATGACGGCTGCTCAGATTGTCTCCCAAATCGTTTACATAGGTGAGGAACAGCAAAGGGCCTATAACGCTACCTTGGGGAACGCCAGAAATCACTTCGGTTTTACTCGATGACTTTCCGTCAGTTACTACGAACTGTGACCTCTCTGACAGGAAATCACAAATCCAGTCACATAACTGAGACGATACTCCACAAGCACGCAATTTCACTACAAGCCGCTTGTGTGGTACAGTGTAAAAAACCTTCCGGAAATCCAGAAATACGGAATCAATCTGAAATCCCTTGTCAATAGCACTCAACAGTTCATGTGAATAAAGAGCTAGTTGTTCACATGGACGATGTTTTCTAAACCCATGTTGACTGTGTATCAATAGACCGTTTTCTTCGAGGTAATTCATAGTGGTCGAACACAATATACGTTCCAAAATACTGCTGCATATCGACGTTAACGATATGGACCTGTAATTTAGTGGATTACTCCTACTACCTTTCTTGAATATTGGTGTGACCTGTGCAACTTTCCAGTCTTTGGGTACGGATCTTTCGTCGAGCGAACGGTTGTATGATGTTAACTATGGGGTTAATGCATCAGCATACTCCGAAAGGAACCTAACTGGCCGGCCATTGTGGCCGAGCGGTTCTAGGCGCTACAGTCTGGAACCACGCGACCGCTACTGTCGCAGGTTCGAATCCTGCCTCGGGCATGGATGTGTGTGATGTCCTTAGGTTAGTTAGGTTTAACTAGTTCTAAGTTCTAGGGGACTGATGACCTGAGAAGTTAAGTCCCATAGTGCTCAGAGCCATTTGAACCATTTTTTTAACCTAACTGGTATACAGTCTGGACCATAAGACTTGTTTTTATTAAGTGATTTAAGTTGCTTCACTACTCCGAGGATATTTACTTCTACGTTACTGATGATGGCAGCTGTTCTTGATTCGAAATCTGGAGTATTTACTTCGTCTTCTTTTGTGAAGGCATTTCGGAAGGCTGTGTTCAGAAACTCTGCTATGAAGTAGGTTGGCCATACGGTAAATATTTTTCCGTCATGACTGGCTCAAGTAGCGATAGGTTATTTAGAACCACCCTTCACATGCAATTTCTGTTCACTTAAGCAGAGCGGTAAGATTGGAAAACTCAATATTGAAGTGCAAGTGAAATAAAAATATTGTTAGTCATTCAGTATCATCTGTCTGTACTGAGGGTTTGTCAGCTCTTAGCACGTACTCATAGTTCCCATTGAATATGTTAGTTTTACTTTGTTTCTTGCTGTGTGGATGAAGTTCTGTAAACATGGAAGTCGTAAAAAACACGATATTCACCCCTTTTGACAACAATGCAGGAAAGTGGTTGTGCTATGGAAGGAACCATCAAATACGTCCACTTACAGCGATTTACTGTCTTTTATATTTTTCTTCAGCTTTTACTCAGCCTTCGACAGGGTCACGTAACAATGGGAAATAGTGAATGTTTTGACACTCATGACTTTAATTCTGAGATCATATCTTCTTGTTGCAACAGTTGTTAGCTACCCCAATGGCGGTAAGTCGTGGATGACATCTGTCTGTGAATCTTGTAAATAGTGTTCTGTCGTATCAATATTTTAACTACTTGTATGTTGTCTTTCTGTGGCGGTGATAGGGTACCATTCCGGAACTTGCCTATGTAAGTGTGGAAAACCACTTAAAATTTGTACTGCGACTGACCCGTGTACCAAATTAACAGTCGTCAGTACGGTGTACAGTTAAAATCTGGGCCCGTCTCACTTCATCGCCTAGCAAACCAGAAAGCTGCACATTAAGCTATGTGAGTAGGTCTGTCAAATTATTTACAGTAACCGCAAGATAATGAAAGAAAGATGCTACATCGACATCCTAAGATCACTGCGGAATAGAAGCTTAAAGTGTTATTATGCGGCAAGTGAATTGCTACAATATTTCAGATTTGATACGAAGAGCGATGGAGAATGTTAGGTGTCTACGGCTGCTGGGTTTGTCCCATTACGTGGCAGAGTGATTTATTTGTTGCATGCATAATACAAAGCGGTCACTTACACCGCCCCTTCAAACAAATGGTTTCAAGGAGTATTTGGTCATATTGTTTCCTCCCAAGGCATCACTCGAATTAAAAGAAGATGATCCTCCCTATTATAAGTAGTAAGTATTTAAAGCTACACTATAGAGGTACGAGATCTTGCTGAAAAGTAATGCTTCCGATTTTCTTATTCTGTTCTCAATATCGACTGAGTATTACATGTCATGTTGCAAGTTGCAACGATCTGCTGTTAGAGAGATAAGAATTGTGGCGTGTAACATGGCGGTGTTTACCGCAACTGTGCCGATGCGACACTGTGAAACCCTCAGAAAACTGCAAGCATAAATTCGAAGAGTTTGTCCACATATGGAGCACGCTCTCCTTCAGCATGACAACGCCACACCGCACACTAGCGCTGCGACATCTCAAAAGAACCGAAGCGTTGGGCTCGCTGTCATCGACCATCCTCCACGCAATCCCGACTTGGCCCCATCTCATTTTCATCTCTTTCCAAAACTTAAAGAAAACCTTCGAGGACTTCACTTTAATAATTATGAAGCGGTACAAGCAGACGTGAGGTTGTGGCTCCATCAGCAAAGTCAACAAACTGCAATGAGTGTATCAACAAACTGGTCTCTCGTTGGAAGAAACGTGTCCCTTGCCAAATGTTAATAAAGTTCGCTTTATTTAAAAAACTTTAAGTGCTTTCACGTAAAAAATTCATACTATTCAGCACGCCCTCTACGTGCATAATGTAATTTTTTAACAACTGGTTAATCACCGGACTATTACGACTTCGCTCATTCTTAACGAGTACACAATGATGAGCCAAAGCATTATGACCACCTGTGTAATAACGCGTTGGACCATCCTCGGAACGCAATGCAGCACAGATTCTCCATCGCAAGGATTACAAAAGTCCTTGGTGGATTTCTAGAGGGATGCTGTGCCAGATATCTAAAATAAACCTCTAAACTAAATTCCTCCCGAACAGGCCATGAAAGACCAAAGGTACCGACCGGCCGCCGTGTCATCCTCAGCCCACAGGCGTCACTGGATGCGGATATGGAGGCGCATGTGGGCAGCACGCCGCTCTCCCTGCCATATGTCAGTTTCCGAGACCGGAGCCTCTATTTCTCAATCAAGTAGCTCCTCAGTTTGCCTCACAAGGGCTGAGTGCACTCCGCTTGCCGACAGCGCTCGGCAGACCGGATGGTTACACATCCAAGTGCAAGCCCAGCCCGACAGCTCTTAACTTCAGTGATATGACGGGAACCGGTGTTACCACTGCGGAAAGGCCGTTGACTGCCAGATATCTATGCACACTTACCTACGGTTTTTGGGAGCTGAGATGGCACCCGATAGTGTCCAAGATGTGTTCTAACGTGTTCGGATAAGGGGTATTTGATGCGAAGAAATCGACGTAAGTTCACTGTCATATCTCTCAAAGCACTGAACAGTTGTCCTGCCATCGGCGTCAGGGAAGACATCAAGCATGAAGGGCTACAGATATTCTGCAATTATGTTCACTTAGTGCAAAGCTGTCATAGTGCCTTCGACTACTACCAAATGTCCCACGGAAGCCTGGATGAATGCTACCCATTACATAACACTGCTTCAACTGCTGGGCGTCCTTGGCAGTCTCTCGCCTGGATAAGGGCGTATCTGGGCAGAGCCATCGATCTTGCTAATAAGAAACGTGATTCACCCACCCAGGAAACATTAACCCATCGTCTAATCTCTACGATCTCGTGCTCACTCCAGCCTTAGCGACGATGTCACTGGATCCACATGGGAACACGTAGGGGCCGTCTTCTTCGGAGCGCCATCCCTAACAGTATGCCATGATCGGCACGCTGCAAAATACTTGTGCTTGCACCAGAATTGCACTCTGCCGTCAGATTCGCCACTGATCGTCTCCTACCCTGCTTTACGTAGTGGGTAAACCTTCACCCTCGACGCAATGTGGACGTCCAACACTTTGTTGCCTATTCGTGGATTTATCGCCCTTGAGCCACTTCCCATAGGTGAGCAGCCGATCAGCTTCTTCGTTTACAAGCCGCTAGTTACCACGTGCCGGGCGTTTGCACTCTTCCCTTTGTTAAAGTCACTTACGTCAGAGTCTTTTCCCGTTTTTCCCGTTTGCGACAAGTATTGTCACCGGAATGATTCCCCATTAGTCCCTGCTCCACAAATATGTGAGGGGCGTTCAGAAAGCAATGCAGAAAATTTTTCCCTGGAAGTAAGTTGATTTTATTCAGGATTCCAATATATTCTTCTTCGCTCTTCTGGCTACAAATCCTGTTTTTCAGTATAACCTCCGTTCAATGCGACGGCCTTACCGCACCTTACTGGTAGGGGCTGTATGCTGGCATGGTACCGTTCCACCGGTCTATGTTGGAGCCAGCGTCTTGTTGCATAAAAAGCCTTCCCATCATCCAAGTACTGCTTTCTGCGGAGCCGTGTAGGGTGGATGAGGAAGAGCAGTCCAATGAACTTTTGTGAGCTCCTCTCGGGTGTGCAGATTTGTACGGTGCCTTGCATTGTCATCTTCAGACTTGTGTGAGGCCTTGCATTGTCATTGAGAAGAAGAAGTTGGTTTCCATTTTTCGGGCGACAAATACGTGTAGTCGTTTCTACAATTTCCTGAGGATAGCACAAAACACTTCAGAGTTGATCGTTGCATCGTGAGGGAGGATATCAAACAGAGTCTCACAAGACCGTCGCCAGGACTTCTCCCTCTCAGGGTGCAGCTTTGAACTTTTTCGTCCCAGAAAAGGTGATGCGGCGCCATTCCAGGGATTGCCGTTTTGTTTCCGACTAGTAGTGATGAACCCATGTTTCATCGCCTGTGACCATGTTCGGCAAAAAATTGGCACGATCAGCATTGCAACGCGCAAACAAGTCCACACAGATGGCCCTTCTTTGCTCTTTATGATCTTCTGTTAGGCTGTGAGGAACCGAGCGGACACACACCTTTGAATACCCCAACTGGTAGACGAGTGTGTAAGTACTACCAACAGAGATGTCCAGTCGAGCAGCGAGGTGTTTGATTGCGACACGTCGATCACCTCGAATGAGAGTGTCCGCACGTTCCAACATTGCAGGAGTCACAGCTACGTGCGACCAGCTGGCACGCAGGAAATCAAACAGGATTGAGCTACCTAGTTGCGGTGTTGACAGACTGCTTGCCCAACAATTCACCGTGCTTTTATTCACTGCTAGGTCTTCATAGACATTCTTCAAGCGCCTATGAATATCTGCGATACTCTGCTTTTCCGCTACAAGAAACTCAGAGTTAGTTCTCTGCTTGGAACGTATCTCCGCTACAGACGCCATTTTGTAGGCTGCGTATAGCGCCGGAATTCATGAAACTATAGGGGCTGTAACTAGAATATTCCAGTATGGCCCAAAAGAAATTCGGCACTTTATCGACACAAATTTGGCGAGAAAAAAATTGTTGCACTAGTTATTGAACACCCTTCGTAGTTCCGTTACCAAGTCATGTGCTCATGACACCAGCAGGCGGCATCAGTCCGGCGGTAGGTAGTGGTAATGATCGGGTGGGTAACGTTGGAAGGTCTAGGAGACTGTCGATGATGCTGTTGTAGTGTATCTCATACACTACTGGCCATTAAAATTGCGACACCAAGAAGAAATTCAGATGATAAACGGGTATTCGTTGGACAAATATATTATACTAGAACTGACATGTGATTACATTTTCACGCAATTTAGGTGCATAGATCCTGAGAAAGCAGTACCCAGAAAAATCACCTCTGGCCGTAATAACGGCCTTGATACGCCTGGGCATTGAGTCAAACAGAGCTTGGATGGCATGTACAGGTACAGCTGCCCATGCAGCTTCAACACGATACCACAGTTCATCAAGAGTAGTGACTGGCGTATTGCGACGAGCCAGTTGCTCGGGCTCCATTGACCAGACGTTTTCAATTGGTGGGAGATCTGGAGAATGTGCTGGCCAGGGCAGCAGTCGAACATTTTCTGTATCCAGAAAGGCCCGTACAGGACCTGTAACATGCGGTCGTGCATTATCCTGCTGAAATGTAGGGTTTCGCAGGGATCGAATGAAGGGTAGGGCCACGAGTCATAAAACATCTGAAATGTAACGTCCACTGTTCAAAGTGCCGTCAATGTAAACAAGAGGTGACCGAGACGTCTAACCAATGGCACCCCATACCATAACGCCGGGTGATACGCCAGTATGGCGCTTCCAATGTGCGTTCACCGCGATGTCGCCAAACACGGATGCGACCATCATGATGCTGTAAACAGAACCTGGATTCATCCGAAAAAATGACGTTTTGCCATTCGAGCACCCAGGTTCGTCGTTGAGTACACCATCGCAGGCGCTCCTGTATGTGATGCTGCGTGAAGGGTAACCGCAGCCATGCTCTCCTAGCTGATAGTGCATGCTGCTGCAAACGTCATCGAACTATTCGTGCAGTGGTTGCTGTCTTGCAAACGTGCCCATCTGTTGACTCAGGGATCGAGACGTGGCTTCACGATCCGTTACAGCCATGCGGATAAGATGCCTGTCATCTCGACTGCTAGTGATACGAGGTCGTTGGGATCCAGCAAGGCGTTCCATATTACCCTCCTGAACCCACCGATTCCATATTCTGCTAACAGTCATTGGACCTCGACCAACGCGAGCATCAATGTCGTGATACGATAAACCGCAATCGCGATAGGCTACAATCCGGCATTTATCAAAGTCGGAAACGTGATGGTATGCATTTCTCCTTCTTACACGAGGCATCACAACAACGTTTCATCAGGCAACGCCGGTCAACCGCTGTTTGTGTATGTGAAATCGGTTGGAAACTTTCCTCATGTCAGCACGTTGTAGTTGTCGCCACCGGCGCCAACCGTGTTTGAATGCTCTGAAAAGCTAATCATTTGCATATGACAGCATCTTCTTGCTGTCGGTTCAATTTCGCGTCTGTAGCACGTCATCTTCGTGGTGTAGCAATTTTAATGGCCAGTAGTGTAGTTGTAACGCAAGCGAATGAAGGAAAACCTGCAGAGTATCGAAGCTCGCAGTTTCATGCAGGCGCTGGCTGTGAAATTAGAACATTTTTTTCACACGTGCGATCCAGAATGGGAACAGTGAATTTGGGAAATGAGAGTGATACCAGGTGGAGCTGACGCCACGCTCCGTAAGGTGGGCAGCGGCATATAGATGTAGATGTAATGAGTGGTTGAATTAAATAACAACTACTCACGGAGTACGAATCTGGCGCTGTACAGCATCTCATCGACGTCTCCGGTGCTCATATTGAACAAATTGTCTAAGTAGTGGTTAATAATAAAATCAATATTACATCTTTCTCGCTGGTTTGACCTTTTCTGTCCATGTCTTGTTCCTAATCCAATACATATGGAAATATTTCTGTTTGTTTTTCTTGCATTCATAGCGCCAGATTTGCAACTGGTGGCCAAAATTGCAACTAATTTTTCCCAGTCTTAATCTGTTCCGCATTAACACATTAAAATATATACCAAGTTTTCCTCCCATACGAAAATGACAGCCACAGTACACCTCTGTGAGTAACTGCACTTTAATTATGACCACCCGGGACATATAGATGAATCGCTGGTTTGGCGACTGAAAAGATGTATCCTGTTAAGGCAGTAGCGAAATAGTTGCTAAATTCCCTCCGCCGCGTTTAAGGTATCCATTCTTTTTCCACCACTGCACATGAAATAAACACTTGAGGTCCTTCTGAATGCAGACTGTTTATATAAGCAGTACTGACATCAGACGAGAAGTTATTAGGCTTTACGGCTTAAGTAAGCATCCATTGCAATGAAAAGAGCAGCTGTGATAGGCGTGAGTTTAACGTCCCGTCTGCATAAAGATCAGCAAAGGAGGAGGAGGAACGTCTGAGGTTAACGTCTCGTCTTTACGAGATAAAAAAAGGAGAGATATTCGACTTCAAGCAGGTGAACCGTTAAACTAATATCTTCTGCTCAAACGTGTCTGTTCTTAAAAATCGCACGAACGTTTCACATGCCAAGCGAGGTGCTTCTCTGTGACAATTTCTTGTGGTCTCTCCAACTGCTACGTCGGCACCATATTTCAGAAAGGATTTTCTGTAAAAAATTAATTTGCGTGAGACGACTTAGTGCATACAGCTGCCTCATCCTGTTTTTAGTCACGTTTAAGTTATGTTTTCTTCGCTCATTAATATTACATTTTACGAGGCCACGACGCTACTCTGGGATTACGGAGGCCGGCATCCACGAAGTTCGCAATCCAGTAATAAATGGAGAAAAGGGAATCACTTATCCTTGTATGGCGTTGCCAGATAGGTTTAACCGTATGTAGATTGTACATGTTCAAAACAGGAGGAAAACGAAACGTAGCTGTTGTTACACACATAAATTCTAAACGTATACCTGTCAATGAGCTATACGCAGCGATACACTGATTAAAGTTCTGGACTCGCCTTAGGAAGGATCATGGTTTAAACCCCTATCCAGCCATTCAAATTAAATTAAGTTTTTTTTCTGAAACATTTCGTACGAATGTGAGGATGGTTCTTCCGAAAATGCTATGAGTGAACTTTTGCTTCACGTTTAATGACTTCGTCATTGTCAATACGTTAAATGCTAGCCTGTTTGAATCATGCGTCCTACAAACAAACAGATGCGTCAACATGGAAGTGTAGCTATTTGCGTAGAAAATTCTACTACTGATTTTGTCTTACCGGTGCACTTCTTTCTGTGATAAATCAAGGTGTTGTGCAGGAAGAGGTCATTCTGGGTGCACTGAAGTAAAGATTCGTATGGAATAGTCTTTCGCGAAACAGACTATGTTTGTTGCAGGAATGTATCGCGAAACTTCTGTGAAATTATCTTAAAGAGTGCATCTAAATTCTTTGTCAATAACGAACGGATTTATTATTCGTCCATTATACCGTGGCAGATTCATGCCGTCTGTGTACTAGTCCTCATAATTTGTAAACATTACTTGAGGATAAAGAAGTTTATAATTTATACGTACTACAAATATCTTAAAGAATTTGATGTCTGTGCATTTCTTAGGCTACTGGGACTCCGAGAAACATAAAGAAGATATCAAAATTCTACTAATACTTTCCAAGCGAAGTGGAAGTGGAGGAAATGCAGCACGAAAAACTCGTTTTGCGGTTGTGATTTCCTCGTGAATGACAGCGGTACTAATGATTCATCTTATTTATTTTGTCGAACTCTCTGTCTGCGGCCCTATTAGTCTGAGTTTTTGTTTATGTCAGAAATTATGGTTATTCGCCGAGGAAGTAGTTCGTACGACACGCCTTATTTAATGCAACTGACACATATGCCATTTTCCTGCGGTAAAGAGTATTGCTCGACCACAATATTATTGCACCTGAGAATGAGAGGTTCAAATGGTTCAAATGGCTCTGAGCACTATGGGACTTAACTTCTAAGGTCATCAGTCCCCTAGAACTTAGAAATACTTAAACCTAACTAAGCTAAGGACATCACACACATCCATGCCCGAGGCAGGATTCGAACCTGCGACCGTAGCGGTCGCGCGGTTCCAGACTGTAGCACCTAGAACTGCTCGGCCACCCCGGCCGGCAACTAATGATGTATAATAAACTATAAATAATGTTCTAACATAGTGTTCCTGTAATGACCAAAAATTCTGTGATCGTATGCATCAACCTTGTAATTTCTGTTTCACTCTGAGCTGTGTTTATCACACTGGTCTCGCATTCAGGAGAACGTCTTTTCAAGTCCCCATCGGACTATTCAGATTTAGGTTTACCGCGCTCAAGGTAAATGCCGAGACGATTCGTTTGAAGACATGCTGCCAGTTAGTCCTACTTTCCAAAGCGTTCCTCCAAAATAAGCTTGAGCTCTGTGTCTATTGATTAAAAACTCCTTCCTGCCTTCTAACTGATCATTAAAAAGAATCTTACAATGTGCGGAATCAGAGATCCAGTAGCTCACTTTGAGGAAACATACTGGAAAATTTAAACTTTTGCTTTCAGTCGAGACAACGAGATATTGTTAGTAGTGTAGACTCGTAGTATTTACTAAATTGTGAGCTCTTGTTTGGAACACATACTGCATGTCACTCGCTATGCTTGAAACTGATGCTTATAGCCGGCCGCGGTGGTCTCGCGGTTCTAGGCGCTCAGTCCGGAACCGCGCGACTGCTACGGTCGCAGGTTCGAATCCTGCTTCGGGCATGGATGTGTGTGATGTCCTTAGGTTAGTTAGGTTTAAGTAGTTCTAAGTTCTAGGGGACTGATGACCTAAGATGTTAAGTCCCATAGTGCTCAGAGCCATTTGAACCATTTGATGCTTATATAAACGTACATTGGCTGTGCTTCACATAGTCACTTTGCATCTTTCTATGATGTTTGTTCAAAGGGGAGAGCTTGAAACAGCATTCTTGAGAACTTTTTCCTCTGATTTCACTCTATTGCTATAGTCACAGGAAATCGCTTTCTACTTTTTCTGAGGCGTAGTAGTGTCGAAACTTCCTGGCAGATTAAAACTGTACGCCGGACCGAGACTCGAACTCAGGACCCAAGTTCGAGTCTCGGTCCGGCACACAGTTTTAATCTGCCACGAAGCTTCATATCAGTGCACACTCCGCTGCAGAGTGAAAACCTCATTCTGGAAACATCCCCCAGGCTGTGGCTAAGACATGTCTCCGCAATATACTTTCTTTCAGGAGTGCTAGTTCTGCAAGGTTCTCAGGAGAGCTTCTGTAATGTTTGGAATGTAGGAGATGAGGTACTGGCAGAAGTAGAAGTGTGAGGAAGAGGCGTGAGTCGTGCTTGGGTAGCTCAGATGGTAGAGCACTTGCCCGCGAAAGGCAAAGGTCCCGAGTTCGAGCCTCGGTCCGGCATACAGATTTAATCTGTCAGGAAGTTTCATAACAGCGCACACTCCGATGCAGAGTGAAAATTTCATTTTCGTAGTAGTGTTATTTTGACGTAATTCGTGTTAGCGTACGACGATCTCTGTCATTTAGTTTTGATTTGCGCCCACTATTACTTTTAAACGATGATGCCTTTCCATGTTTTGTGCACGCTGTCATGACTGTTGAAACATTCAATAAGTTGTGTGTCTTGTTGTCTTGGTTACTCATGCTCCAGCTAATCAGGCTCCCATAATCTGCCCTCTTTGGAACTCTGTTAGGTCTTTCATTGCATATCGATCTCGGCCTCTGAACTCAAATATGAGGTGTGCACTACTAGTAAACAACCTGCACTTATGCCCAATCCGTACTAAACACGCACAGTCCAGCGCGACACGTGCCTTACTGCGTTGTTGAGCGTCAAAGACAACCATCCCATTACTACCACTGTTCACATTATTTTGCCTAGCCCCTGTAAAATAAGTGTCCAGTATGTTGTTCCAATAAAAATTCTAAAATTTTGTGCAATAAGCGATGTACTATTTGTTAAAAGCAGTCAGATCTTTTCGCAGGATGCCGCACTATGCTGAAACTCTAAGAACGGTACTGGGAGGAAAATTTGTTTTTCTTTTGATATTTGAGTGATATTTCAGGAAACTTCCTATGTGCATTATTTAGCACTTTTATCCGAAAAGCTGGATGGTGTGCTCGCCTGGAATGTGATATCATCCGAATCAGAATTAATAAGTCGTCTCGGAAGAGGTCGACGAGATGATGCAGTTGGCGGGTGCGCGCGGTGTTCCCACGAAGTCGGGCAGCAAGCGTGGCATTAGGCCATGATGAATGCTCGACAGGGCACCATCCCGCACGAATATATCACCTGCACCGCACATACGTGCAATTAGGCCGGCTTATAAATAACTGGCCCTTCCCACAAACAAGCAAATTTTCAAGGCTTAAAATTTTAATGCAGTGGGAGGGTAAGATGGTGCTATGGTGGCGGCGCTGTATCTCTGTCAGCTCCGCAGAGATCTACGCTCGTCGATCGAAGCTCGCGATAAGGGACGCGCATTCCTCCTGGACCATCCTGCCATCGCGCTGTATCCTCCAACTCTAACGCGTCCACACACAGACAAGCTTAGGATACTGAAGAATGACGTTTTTTTATGCAGAAAAATCTGTTCCCTTTTTACAATTTTTTTTTTCACGACGTCTCAAACCTGTATGCAATGAAATACAAAAGCCTGCATCCTGCGCCTGTACTTAAGTCTGAAGTGTTCCGCGTAACATACTGAACTTGGCCCGCACTGTCAGTTACGTGTTCCATAGATCATTCCAACGATAAAAGTTATGATGTTGGACGTGTCATTTTAATAAAAATTACATAGGCTTTATTAAAATTTATATCTGTTTTGCATATTACCGATTCACAGATTTAAAACTGACCTATCATTTACATCACGAACTTGACAATAGTTTAGAAGATATTTTCGGTGAAATATAACTTCATCCTGTCTGTAGCATCACGTCTGTTGTGTGAGCAATATTTTATTTCTCTGTTTGACTAAACGGAGTGTTACTTTAAAATAGTCAATGAAGAAATGCGGAATACGTTACCTCATTGTGAGTGTTAACGAAAATTCACAGCCGGGTATTCGTCTCCTTCAAGCTTCTCAACTCCTCATTTAACAACATTTCGGACATTCGAATTTGTTGAACGTTATCTGACCACTTGGAATATTTATCGTTTGGACATGACTGCTACTACTGTCCATAAGAAGGATGAAAGGATTTTACCGAGTTTTACTTTGGGGCTTCCCTCGAATTATCACTCATTTCTAAGAAATTGAGTACTGATTATAAACTATGCATTTCAATTGAAACTGCGTATTGCCCTCCATTCAGATTTGTTAATCAATAACTTTTATAGTTTTGTTGTCCATTCTTGTTTCCTTGCAACATACAACGATTTTGTACAATTACACCTTGTTCCTCTCAGTTCGAGCACGTCATCGATCAATGAAACATATTTAAACCGAAAAATACTAAGTTTCTCTTTGGGACGAAGAAGATAGAGACACTTAAAAAAAAAAAACATAAAACAAAACTATGTTGGTTGGTTGGTTGGTTTGGGGAAAGAGACCAGACAGCGTGGTCATCGGTCTCATCGGATTAGGGAAGGAAGTCGGCCGTGCCCTTTCAGAGGAACCATCCCGGCATTTGCCTGGAGTGATTTAGGGAAATCACGGAAAACCTAAATCAGGATGGCCGGACGCGGGATTGAACCGTCGTCCTCCCGAATGCGAGTCCAGTGTCTAACCACACAAAACTATGTAAGTGTGGAAAAATGCAGTGAAGTTGTTAAGAAATCACTATACTTCTCGGTAAAAAGGAAGGAAGGAAGATTAGAATTTAATTTCCTATCGACAGCGCAGTAATTAGAGACGAAGCACGAGCTCGGCTTACGTAAGGATGGGAAAGGATTCCATTGTGCTCTTTTCAAAGGGACCATCCAGGCCTTTAACTGGAGCAATTTAGGGAAATCACGGGAAACCTAAATCTGGATAGCCGAATGGGGATTTGAACCGTGTCCTGCCGAATACGAGTCCACCACTGTTCCATTTCTCTCCGTTTCAGGGTAGCAGTATCTCGAATCGTCTATGTGTTAAATGCACCAAAAAGTTGTAGTAAATTTTGCAGTTACCTTATTTTAACCCTCAAAGCTGTTATTTCATACGCCACTCTTTAGACTCAAGTATGTTTTCATTGTATGACTAACAACGTGACTTGTGGCATGAATGAAATTTTCTTGTTCATAGCTGATAATCTTTTCTGGATTGCATTCATCAAGTTCAGTCCTCTTCTGGAAGGTAGACCACTAACACAAACATTTTTGAATAGTCCAGCAGTTTTCTGTAATTAAGGCTAAACAGAATCTCTTATTCTTGTTGACTCTTTTAAGTCTTCGCATATCAACTGAACTATAGGACGTAGCGAGTGGGTGCATTGGTTAAAACACTGTACTCGCATTCGGAAGGAAGTGGTTTCAAGTCCCCATCCAGCTATCTGGGGTTAGGATTTCACCGGTTTCCCTAAATCGATTAAGGCAATTGAGGGGATAGTTTCCTCATTCTTCCCGTTAATGACACCGATGTCGACCGGGCGTTTGATGCTAATCTTCTTTCCTTCCATCCATGAACTACTTGTAAGCCCAGGAATTTAGACATCGAAAAGTGACATTCATGCGTCGTCCTTCATGCAGCTGTACAAGGAAATAGTAAAGCCAGGCTCTTGTTTTATAAAAAGTAACTGAAATTCTGAAGTCACTTGCCGTAAAAACACTGGCCTTGACAGGTGCGATTCAGTTACCAGTAGCGGAAAGAGTTTCGACAATTTCATATGGATGTGACGTTCAGTCTACGAAATGAACGTCACATGATAATCAGAACACGTACTCCACAAGAAGACCTTGTGAAATCACTATTCAAACGATCAGCAAGCAATATTCTTTTAGAGACTATATAACCGAGGTCATTACTAGCAGCAACTATTAGTAAGAGTTCCTCAAATTACAACGACCAGCGTTAATATATTGCTTTGGAAAACTCAGAGCAATTGGATGATACAATAATGCAAAAACGATGAAATCTTCTGTGAGAGAATCATACAACAATAATTACGTTCTTCATTTTACACTATCGATTGAAGAGGAGAAGAAAAGGGAAAAATCGTCAGAATTTAGGAGTGAATATCGCTTAGAACTACTGTAAGGTTTTGACTTATCTCTTCGTTGTCAGGTAGACATAATACCATCACATCAAAATTGTCGTCATTTGCTTCTGGGACTGAGAAGTGTGTTAGTCTCGTATCGATTTTTCCGACTGACACACCACAGTACGTACGTTGCCTCAGCCAGTATAACTATGACATTCTCGAAGTTTCCCTCAAGAATTTCAGTGAATGTTACGCTCCATCTCAATTTCAACCACAATTTTCAGAAGATGTAGATAATTTAACACAAAAACAAACAGACTTTTGCTTTATGCGATCAACAGTTGTTTAGAATGACTACACCGTTGTTCATTTAGGTAAAAGATAAGTTTGGCGCAGATTTGGAAGAACAGTGATTCTCTGGGCAATTTTCCAGTACTGCGTCCACAATGTTCGCTATGAATGATAATTAGTGAGGAGTCCTACGTGATGATGATCTTGGAAATGTTAAACGATAATCGACATTTGACAGTCACAGTTATCACACAATGTGTGGAATAAAAATCTGCTGTTTTGTGTTAGCAGGGCCCACAGTTAAAACGCTATTTATAATTCAGAAAACCGCTGCAGAGAGGGCTAAGCGAAGGAAAGAAAACTAGATTATCATTCTTTGGTTCATATTCGGGGTCAGGGATTTTCTCTGCCTCGTGATGACTGGGTGTTGTGTGATGTCCTTAGGTTAGTTAGGTTTAAGTAGTTCTAAGTTCTAGGTGACTGATGACCATCGATGTTAAGTCACATAATGCTCAGAGCCATTTGAACCATTTGGTTCATATTAATTAATGAAGCACATCTTTTCGATGACTATTTTAATACAGTGAAGCAACAGAGAGCAGTGAACAGAACATCAGAACGCATACACCTTTAACTTACATGTTTAACACTGAAACCCAATTCTTGATTTTTATACCTTTTAAATACACAGAAAACCTAAATAATATTGCCAACTTCTTTCAGACCGTGTGCACCTACTTCTTTTTCTCCAGGCGACGTGCAACTTAAACGTTCTTTTAGTAAGTGGTTTTGAAGATCTGCAAGCTTTTTTCTTTCGGATGTGATGAGCAAAACACTAATTTCAGCCTTCGGAATATCAGGTAAGTGCATACGAAACCTTGCAGTGAACGCCTGGTGACATATAATTCACGTTTTCCCCTGAAAATGGAACTTCTTTCCGGAAGTCACAGCTCATCATGAAGCATCAGCGACATTGTCGTTTTCAACGATCAAATTAATGAAGTGAAAATAGCCGTGGATGTAACAGCAAAATTTTGTACCTAGTATTTTTCCTTTTTCGTGTTCTGCATATGTGAGATTCTGATACAACAATGTTGGAAGTCGATGAAGTTACGCGTGCGCGGAAAGATGAAATTGAAGCATATCCTCGATTTCAGCTTAACCCTTAAGAATAGAGCGTCAGATATTACCAATGGTAATAATAATAATAATAATAATAATAATTAATTCCACCTGGACTCCACAGCCATTGCAAAGGTATTAAGTGACGTTATCGTCCCCTTATTAGCTGCACTCATTACCTAATTATACAAAAGTTTACACGTTATATACGGTCAGCTGATTTCGACCACAAGTGTCATTTTCAAGTGATTACTACGCACATATTCATCAGGAATATAAATATAATGTCCAACCTTCATAGGCATCTGCGCACATAATAAACGAGTTGCCCGCACACGTTCAGAAGCTAATGTAATGACTTCAAGGTCATCAAATGCTTCAAATGGCTCTGAGCACTATGGGACTTAACATCTGAGGTCATCAGTCCCCTAGAACTTAGAACTACTTAAACCTAACAAATCTAAGGACATCACACACATCGATGCCCGAGGCAGGATACAAATTTGCGATGGTAGTGGTCGCGCGGTTCCAGACTGAAGCGCCTAGAACCGCTCGGGCACAGCGGCCGGCTTGATCATCATTTTTGTGTAAATTTTTCTTCAGTGATTCAGTACGGATGTTCACTGTTTTCTGCTGATCTGTTTATAAATTGGTCTTTGTCTTGATTCATGGACTATTTGTTAACGTGACTTACAGAAATCGCAAAAAACGCGGTAAGAAGATATCACCAAAGTCAAAAGCTCAGTATCTCTGTACCTCGTCTAGGAAGATGTTGGAAGGCAGATTCACTATTCTGTTTATAAATTCCCTTATAAAATGGTACACAGAAACAATGAAAGCACACAATCTATAAACATAACATAAGTTTTTAGTTATGTTCTGAAATCAATGTGAAGTTATTCATATTTAACTCTCACGTCGTGTATACAAGAACACTAGTGACATGGAAAAATGTATCAGTCTTATGGCACCGTAACAACGTTGTAAAAAAATGTCAGTGACCTATCCGTACGTTTCATGGAGAGTGACAGCTGTTTTCTCTGTTAATGAAACTCCATTAATGGCAACTGCTTGGCAGCCAATCACCAACAATGTTTCGCAGGCTGTGCCCAAAAAAATTTATGAGAAGAACATTATTAATAAAATTGAGAAAAATTTAGAAACCTGCACAGCTTAGCGTGCGGAATCATTCTTTGAACTAATTTCCGTGGAAACCTCTCGCACAGAGGCACATACACTGATATGCCAAAACGTTATGACCACCTGCTTAATAGCTTGTTTGTCGGTCTTTGGAACGAAATACATCACTGATTCTGCTTATCAGGGATACGACAGTCTATTGATAGGTTCGTGGAAGTCTACATCTACATCTACATCTATATTTATACTCCGCAAGCCACCCAACGGTGTGTGGCGGAGGGCACTTTACGTGCCACTGTCATTACCTCCCTTTCCTGTTCCAGTCGCGTATGGTTCGCGGGAAGAACGAATGTCTGAAAGCCTCCGTGCGCGCTCTAATCTCTCTGATTTTACATTCGTGATCTCCTCGGGAGGTATAAGTAGGGGAAGGCAATATATTCGACACCTCATCGAGAAACGCACCCTCTCGAAACCTGGCGAGCAAGCTACACCGCGAAGCAGAGCGCCTCTCTTGCAGAGTCTGCCACTTGAGTTTGTTAAACATCTCCGTAACGCTATCACGCTTACCAAATAACCCTGTGACGAAACGCGCCGCTCTTCTTTGGATCTTCTCTATCTCCTCCGTCAACCCGACCTGGTACGGATCCCACACTCATGAGCAATACTCAAGTATAGGTCGAACGAGTGTTTTGTAAGCCACCTCCTTTGTTGATGGACTACATTTTCTAAGGACTCTCCCAATGAATCTCAACCTAGTACCCACCTTACCAACAATTAATTTTATATGATCATTCCACTTCAAATCGTTCCGCACGCATACTCCCAGATATTTTACAGAAGTAACTGCTACCAGTGTTTGTTCCGCTATCATATAATCATACAATAAAGGATCCTTCTTCAATGTATTCGCAATACATTACATTTGTCTATGTTAAGGGTCAGTTGCCACTCCCTGCACCAAATGCCTATCCGCTGCAGATCTTCCTGCATTTCGCTACAATTTTCTAATGCTGCAACTTCTCTGTATACTACAGCATCATCCGCGAAAAGCAGCATGGAACTTCCGACACTATCAACTAGGTCATTTATATATATTGTGAAAAGCAATGGTCCCATAACACTCCCCTGTGGCACGCCAGAGGTTACTTTAACGTCTGTAGACGTCTCTCCATTGATAACAACATGCTGTGTTCTGTTTGCTAAAAACTATTCAATCCAGCCACACAGCTGGTGTGATATTCCGTAGGCTCTTACTTTGTTTATCAGGCGACAGTGCGGAACTGTATCGAATGCCTTCCGGAAGTCAATAAAAATAGCATCTACCTGGGAGCCTGTATCTAATATTTTCTGGGTCTCGTGAACAAATAAAGCGAGTTGGGTCTCACACGATCGCTGTTTCCGGAATCCATGTTGATTCCTACATAGTAGATTCTGGGTTTCCAAAAACGACATGATACTCGAGCAAAAAACATGTTCTAAAATTCTACAACAGATCGACGTCAGAGATATAGGTCTATAGTTTTGCGCATCTGCTCGACGACCCTTCTTGAATGTGGCGTTAGATGTCTACGAGCCGGCAACGCAGTTAGCGTAAATAACAGGCCGCTAATTTTCGCGGTGATGGTGCCCGATAGCCATCCGGATGGATTCCATAGGATATACATCAGGAGAATTTGTTCGCCGAGAGATCAACGTGAGTTCAGTGTAATGCTTCTCAAACCACGGACACTTATACTGCTGAAAGATGACATCGCCGCCGCGGAAGACATCAAGCATGAAGCGACACAGGTGGTTCGCAGCTGTCAGCGTGTCTTCGATTACTACTACAGGTCCCATGCAAGCGCAGGAGAATGTCTTCCATAGCGTAATACCTGCTCCCACCAGCCTGCCTCCGTGGCGCACTGCACATTTCGAGCCGCCGTTCACCTCAATGACGGCGTTTGTGGAGAGGACCAGCGTCCTAACGTAGCAAAAATGTGATTCAACCTAAGAGCCGATTCGTTTCCACTGATCGACGGTCGGATCTCGATGGCCCTGCACCCACTGCAATCGTAACTAAGGACGTCGTTGGGTCAACATGTGAACACGTACGGGTGGCCTCTTGCGGAGCTCCATGTTCAACAATGTACGATGAACGGTGTGCTCCGAAACACTTGTCCGTGCGCCAGCATTGTGCGCTTTCGGCAAAGATGCCACTATCATCATCTGTCCTACTTTACAGAGCAGACAAGCCTCCGAACCCCACGTTATGTGAAGAGTGGTGGACATCTAACCATTAAGGGCCTAGTGTAGTTTCACTGTCCTTCTACCTCTTTCCGTAGATGCTCATGACAGTAGCATGTGAACATTCTACCAGATGGCTGCTGGCTGCTCTGCTTTTGTGACTTCCTCACTGTGAGGAGGTTCGAGTGGAAGTTTGTGGCCTGTTGGCCTTTACTCCACTGGGAATCTTGTAGAGTCTTCTGTCTGTACTGTTGATTGGATCTATACTGGCAAGGAGTTCCGATGTCCTATTTCTTGAGTTTGTCGATGTGACGATTTTTCTTCTTCTTCTTGCTTGTTGCTGAGGGCTCTCCCTCGGTTGGGATACTGGGCATAGTGTATCCTGCTTTTTCATACTCTCCGTGGACCAGAGCGAAGATGATGTAGCGCATTTGCCACTCTGTGAAGATAGGGAAGGAATTGATCAGATCGTAATCCTCCCTAGAAAGACCAACAAGGCCTTCTGGATACTCAATTGGTTGGTGTGGGGGTGGAGGTTTAGAAAGGTTAGGTGGAACGAAAGGATAAGTGTTGTCGTGGTGGGGGTATGTACCATCGCGAAGCGAGTCAGCGATCTTCTTCGTCACAGCGCTTGCGCTGTACATGTCTGGAAGCGGCAGGAATGGGACTTCTTCCCACTCCTCTTCTTGCGCTGCTGCTTCGGTGTCCTTCTTGTGCTGTGTCGCCTCCCCTTCGGCAGGCTCGTCTGTCTGCGTGGCCACCGTCGCGAACTCCTTTTCACGTGGAGGAGTCGTCTGGGTGGCGGTGTCCTCTGCTGTGGCGGAGACTTCTTTGGCTGAGCGAAGCTCCTGCGTCAGCACAGCAATCTGACGCCGAGCCTCGCCCAGTTCCGCCAGCATGGCCGCCCTCTCTTCCGCCATGGCGGATTTGAAGGCGGACATGGCTTCTTGTACGGCGTCGTTAAGGCGCCTGGTGACGACGTCTTCTGTGCAAGTGACCACCTCTTCGTGTGTGGTGGTCACTTGCTTCTGCGTCTTATTCTCCGGTCCGCGCCAATTTCTTCTGTAGGCGCAGGAACGGGCGTTGGCCGCGTGTGCGCCACCGCAGTTGGCGCAGGTGCAGGGGGCGTCCTTCTGCTTCTTGCAGTCACGTGTGTCGTGTGCTTGCGCACACTTCAAGCACGCAACTGCTCCACTGCAGTGCTTGGCGACGTGGCCAAGCTTTTGGCAGCGAAAGCACTGCGCTGCAGTCTTCCTCTTCTTCTTGCCGGAAGTCCCTGCTATCGTGAGCAGCAACTCCGCCAAGGCAGCAGCTTTGCGTCCACTTCCGCGTCCAGGCATCTCCAGTAGCAACAGCGACAATCTGCTATGCGTACCTCACCGCAGCGTGAGCGGGAATGCTACCAGATGTGCCGTTTTCGAGATACTCGTTCACAGGCTCTGCGAAGTAATAATCTGCCCTTCGTCAAAGAAGCTTATCTCAATGGATTTCCCCATTTGCAGCCGATATCTTCGCTAGGATGTCTGCTCCTCTCACATACTTTTGTTACAGCATCACTTGTCCGCAACTCCATCAGGCGGCATCCAACGTCGTGGTGGGCAGTGGTCATTATGTTTAGGCTTATCAGTGTATTACTCTGTTGTGCATACTATTATATATATTTGTGTGTGTTTATATAGGGTGAAAAGTATTTAAACCGACAACCTCTGGAGGTTGTAGGGGACATCAAAACAAATATTTTTCCCTAATGACATTTTTTCCTATGAGGAGTATTTAAACCGGTGGAGGCCGTATTACGCTCTTCAGTTGTTAGAGGGCGTATTACGCCCTTTCAGTTGTAGGCAACTGCTGTCCACCAGTGTAGTAGTGCATTGTCTCTGTTTACTAATGGAGCGATACACCTGGAGTGAGTACACTGACATGCTTGGTGCGTACTACGTAGCGCACCACAACAGACGAGCTGCACAGCGGGCTTATCAACAACAATAACCTAATCGCCGTATCCCGCATAATGCGACCATTGCTGCTGTGTACGTCTGCGTGAGACCGGGTCATTTAGCAGATTACCTGGACAGGGACGCCGTCGCACAGTAAGAACGTTGCAATTTGAGGAAGCTGTCTTGCAGCATGTGGAGCGGGATCCTTCAATCAGCACTCGTGCAATTGCACGTAACATGGGGACGAATCAGACGAATGTAAGAACTGTCCTTCGAGAGCAATTGTTAAGTCCATTTCACTTACAGCGTGTCCACAACCTGGAACCAGTTGATTGTCCACCCACAGCACAGTTTTCGCAGTGGTACCTGGGACACTGTGAAATGCATCCTACATTTCCATCCTCTGTGTTGTTTACCGATGAAGCAACGTTCCGGCGTGATGAAGTCTTTAACATGCACAATTCGCATGTTTGGAGTGAGGATAACCCACATGCCACAGTTAATAGCGCTCTTCAAGTGCGGTTCTCCGTTAATGTGTGGGTCGGTGTTGTTGGGGACTGTTTAACTGGGCCGTATCTGCTACCTAGGCCATTAAATGGCAGGCACTAATACAATTTTCTAACCAGAGTATTGCCAGAATTGCTGGAAAACGTCCCGCTCCCTACAAGACAACGCATGTGGTTCCAACATGACGGGGCGCCGGCACATTTCAGACGTCGTGTGCGTCGATTCCTGGACCGACGGTTCCCAGAAACGTGGGTTGGCAGAGGTGGTCCTGTACCATGGCCAGCTCGATCCTCAGATATGTCCACTCTGGACTTTTTTGTTGGTTTAATTAATTTGTCGCCAGAGAAATCTTCCTCTACTGGTTAAAATACTCCTCATAGGAAAAAATGACATTAGGGAAATATATTTGTTTTGATGTCCCCTACAACCTCCCAGAGGTTGTCGGTTTAAATACTTTTCACCCTGTATATTGTGAGATTTGTGGAAAATTGCCTTCTAGGGAACGAGATGCAATGAAATATTGGACTATACCAGTGCACTTCAGCGAAATTTATTCTTAAAGAAGGAATGTTATGCAAAAATTTCCCATGGGTCTTCGGGTTACTCGACAGGCATACTAACGAGCAGAAAACCCTTCCACTTTCCTTCCCTCTCCCATCTTCCCCCCCTCACACACCCCCCCCACACACACCTTACCAAAAAAAAACCACTAGTAGATACATTCTTATTTGAGTTTTTGGAATCACCAGTAAAATTTAATAATGGAAAAGCTGCTCAACAGAGAATGAAAACTACTTACATACGCTACGGAGGAAGCTATAAGTAAAATAGGGAGCCTGGAAAACTACATTTTGCTTGATGACATTGTAGAACGCTTTTGCCTATTGCATTATGTTACCTTAGTGAACTGAAAGTGTACGGTTGGCGCAAGTGGCAAAAGGGAGATTCTCTAATTTAATATCTCTTACGTTAAACCGACTAGCGAGGAAATAATGAACACGTACGTGCTCACAGTTTTCTAGTGACTGTTTTCTTAATGTCAGTAATTTTTCAAATGAACGAAAAGAAATTAGTAGAGATCATAATTGGACAGCAAAAATATAAATGGTCGAAAATTGTTGTCTCGTAGCTGAATCCCAGTGATACACTTGTGGTACATACAGGGTGTTAGGGACATAAGTGCAGCTATTTTTATTGGTAACTGTGGACAGTGTACTGAACGATATTGTATCAGTATTTACTTCATTTGCATACTAACAATTACAGCTGTTAGGAGTAGTATGTTTTTAGTTTGGTCAGTACCTCCAGGAACACGTGGCAAAAGCTAGCCAATAACGCTTATTATGCCGTGGGCAGCAGAGCAGGGGTTGAAGTGTGGACGCAAAACGGATACTCTATATTGACAGGCATAGCCCACGTAGTGGTGCAGTTAACCGCACAGAGCCTATCAGCTAGTAAATTATGTGACGTGTTTGCGGTAAGACTGTTAGACGCAAAGAAAAAACCTTACACACTGAATGAGTACTTAATAAGGCACCAATGATCACAATATCGGTACCTATAACATTAACACCCTGTATAACAGTCATGAGTACACTTAGAAATATGTTTAAAGTACCTCAGTCTTACAGAAAGAGAGTACAGTAGTTCCAGGACATAATGACTCAACACTGTTTTCAAATTAATTATGCTTTTGAAAAGGTTACAGTTCCTTTCGTATCGACGTTACATTTAGGGATATCAAACATCAACTCAAGATGGTCGTCTTTGATAGTTGGTGTCGTTTCACAAGAAGAATACCGTACATTTCCTGAGCGGTGTCCTGTTAGCGTTCAAGCAAAACCTGTACTTGCACATGAAGGGAATACACTGATGCTATATTTTCTTAGCCCGCATCTCGTGGTCGTGCGTTAGCGTTCTCGCTTCCCACGCCCGGGTTCCCGGGTTCGATTCCCGGCGGGGTCAGGGATTTTCTCTGCCTCGTGATGGCTGGGTGTTGTGTGCTGTCCTTAGGTTAGTTAGGTTTAAGTAGTTCTAAGTTCTAGGGGACTGATGACCATAGATGTTAAGTCCCATAGTGCTCAGAGCCATTTGAACCTATATTTTCTTATCATAAGACGCCTGACGCGTCGACAAAGTGTAAATATGCTACAGATAATACCTTTACAAACGTCACAAGAAATTATATTTCCAACAAGAATTTTCAGTCCAAGAGGGCTGACTTTCGCAAAACACAATTAGTTGATATGCACTTTTAAAAAATAAAAAGTAAACAAAATGTTCCATTCTACAAACAAAGATTCCGGGAGTAGAATCAATTCCAAGTTCCAACCTTCAACCGAATGAGGTTTTCCTTTGGAAGAGCCTCAGGCGGAACAATAGTACCAGACTGAAAAACTAAAGGAACGGGTCCAATTGCCAGTTGTAGATACGAAGAGTGTTATAGTATATTCTAAGATTCCTCACTTACTGCCCATATTGAAATTTCGTAATATGTTTCCGGAGGACAATTAGCGTCTTTCTTCAGCCGTCTGCTAGTTCATGTTTTGCGGCATATTTGACAGCACTGTGTACTGCGTACAGTAGAGGTTCAGTTCAGAGACGATGACTGTTGTGCCAGCGTGACAGTAGAACCTTAAATAATGCAGAATCTATGAGGCAATGGTTTTGTGACCAATAACATTCCTGAAATGAACTGGTAGTCCCAGAGGTCAGACGAGGACCTAGTGGAACACCTTCAGAATGGGTCAGAACGTGGACTTTGCTCCAGGTTTCAGCGTAAACCATTACTACTTTCATTGGTTTGGACTCTCGGGAAGAACTGGGTGCCATTTCTCCACAGACAGTCAACAGGCGAAGGGTGGACATACTCTACATCAGTATGCACTAATAGGTGTCCAAATACTTCTGATCAGATAGTGTATGTCGTATATCCCCGACAGGCCAGTTTGGTACAGGTCCCACACAATTCAGTAATATTCTTGAATCAATCGCACGCATGTTTTGTACGGAATCGCCGTTGTAGATTGACTGCATTTTCCCAGTACTGTACTAATGAACCCAAAAATATTCATCCATTTCCTGCGTGTAAGCTTATGTTATAATTTTACTTCGTATCCCTACAAATTGTTATACACAAGTATTTGCATGAGTCGACCGACTGTAACTGACTTTGCTGAGTGATATTGTAGTTACAGGATACTGAGTTATTTTGTTTCGTGAATACCACAAATTTATAGCAAGTTGCCAGTATTTACGTAATTAGAAATCTGATCAAGATCTGACTGAGTACTGGTACAGCTGTTATCAGATTGTGCTTTATTATAGATAACTATATAACGTGCAGAAATGTTTCAGGCTATTATTAATACTGTCTGCCAAGTCTTTAATATACGACGTGAACACCAGGAGACGCAACACACTACTCTGGGGCATACCAGTAGCAATTTCTATGCATATCGATGACCTTCCATCGAAGATAACATTTCGCGGCCTCCCAACCAATAAAGCCTTAATGAAGTCGCAAATTTCGATAGTTACGGAGCGCAATTGTACTTTCTTTAATAATAATTCGTTCGATACAGAGTCAAATGTTTTTCGGAAACTACATCTACATATGTACTTTCATTCATTTCTTTCAGGAAGTTATGTGGGAGTGGCATGAAGAATATCATTCTGTTGGAGTAGAGGTTACTCATTACGTTTGAGTTCAGAGTATGTTATACTGTTCTAAATGGATGGACTTCAGTGATACTGGACTGACGGAAGAAAAGGGATATAGCAGCTTGGACATCTACATGTTGAAGAATTTTGTTTGAGACATCAGTGCTTCTGAGATGGCTATCAGGCGTCACTGGTGGACTTGATACGAGGTATTGCTGGGTCCCGACTAATGCCGACTCCCAACAACTTTCAAAAAGAGACGCCGCGTGTGACGTGTGTCTGACCACGCCGATGCCGCCCCCATCCAGCCTCCCCCTCCCCCACCCCCACCCCCCACCACCACCACTAATTTCCGTCAGTCAACGCAGTGGTCCAGCACTCACAATTTTCCCGAGTTTGTGTCATAGCTGTAAAAATTATTTACAACCAAGAAAAACTAACTCTGACTTAAACAGAATGGACACACTTGCCTCTTGGCAACAAATAATCCTGAGCTAATAACGAGTATCAAAACGGATGCAGGGATTAGTGAACACAGGGTTGTCGTAGCGAGACTAAATACCGTAACCCCCAAATCCTCCAAAAATAAACGAAAAATATACCTATTCAAAAAAGCTGATAAAAATTCACTTGACGCCTTCCTGAGAGACGATCTAAACTCCTTCCACATTAATAGTATAAGTATAGGCCAGATGTAGCTTGAATTCAAGAAATAGTATCGACAGCAATTGAGAGATTTGGTATAACCAAACAAATTAATAAACGACGGAGCTAATCCCCCATGGTACACAAAACGGGTCGGAACACTGTTGCGGAAACAGCGAAAAAAAAGCATGCCAAATTTAAACGAATACAAAATCTCCAGGATTGGCGATCTTGTACAGAAGCTCGAAATTTAGCGTTGACTTCAATGAAACATGCTTATAATAGTTTCCACAACAAACCTTTGTCTCGAAACCTGGCAGAAAATCCAAAGAGATTCCGGTCGTGTGTAAATTATGCTAGCGGCAACAACAGTCACTGCCCTCTCGGCGCGATAGCAAGGGAAATACTACCGACGACAGTGCTGCCAAAGCTGAATTACTTAACACAGCCTTCCGAAATTGTTTCACCAAAGAAGACGAAGTAAATATTCCAGAAATCGAATGAAGAACAGTTGCCAACATAAGTAATTTAGAAGTAGCTATCCTCGGAGTAATGAAGCAGCTTAAATGACTAAATAAAAGTAAGTCTTCCGGTCCAGACTACATACCAATTAGGTTCCTTTCAGAGTATTCTGATGCAGTAGCTCCATACATAACAATCAGACACAACCGTTAGCTCGAGGAAAGATCGACACCCAAAGTGTGGAAAGTTGCACAGGTCACACCAGTATTCAAGAAGGGTACTAGGAGTAATCCACTAAATTACAGGCCCGTATCATTAACGTCCATACGCAGCAGGATTCTGGAGCATATATAGTGTTCGAAGATTATGAATTAAATGGTTCAAATGGCTCTGAGCACTATGGGACTTAACTTCTGAGGTCATCAGTCCCCCTGAACTTAGAACTACTTAAACCTAACTAACCTAAGGATATCACACACATCCATGCCCGAGGCAGGATTCGAACCTGCGACCGTAGCGGTCACGCGGTTCCAGACTGACGCTCCTAGAACCGCACGGCTACCCCGGCCGGCCGATTATGCATTACCTGTAAGTGAACGGTCTATTGACACACAGTCAACACGGAGTTTGAAAACATGGTTCATGTGAAACACAACTAGCTCTTTACACACATGAAGTGTTGAGTGTTACTGACAAGGGATTTCAAATTGATTCCGTACTTCTAAATTTCCAGAAGGCTTCTGACACTGTACCACACAAGCGACTTGTAGGAAAATGGCGTGCTTATCAAACATCGTCTCAGTTATGTGACTGGATTTATGATTTCCTGTCAGAGAGGTCACAGTTTGTAGTAACTGAGGGAAAGTCATGGAGTAAAACAGAAGTGATTTCTGGCGTTCCCAAAGGTAGTGTTATATTCCCTCAGCTGCTCCTTATCTATACAAATGCTTTAGGACACAACCTAAGCAGCTGTCTTATGTTGTTTGCAGATGATTCTATCGTTTATCGTCTGGTAAAGTCATCAGAAGATCAAAACAAGTTGTAAAACGATTTAGCAAAGAAGTCTGTATAGTGCGAAAATTAGGAATTGACTCTAAATAACGAAAAGCGTGACGTCATCCACATGAGAGCTAAAAGGAATCTGTTACACTTCGATTACACGATAAATCAGTCTAATCTACAGGTCGTAAATTCAACAAAATACCTTGTAATTACAATTACGATCAACTTAAATTGGAAAGAAGACATAGGAGATGTTGCGGGGAAGGCAAACCAACTTTCTCCTCCGAGTGCGAAAACATTTTGTTGACGCCGACCCACACAGAGAGAAACGAGCATCATAATAAAATAAGAGAGATCATAGTTCGCGTGGGAAGATATAGGTGTTCGTTTATTCAGCGCGCTGTTCGAGAGTGGAATAATAGAGAATTATTGTGAAGGTGGTTCGATGAACCCTGTGCCAGGGACTTGGGTTTTATTTGCAGAGTATGCATTTACGAGGTGCATTCAAGTTCTAAGGCCTCCGATTTTTTTTCTCCGGACTGGAAAGAGATAGAAACATGCGCATTGTTTTAAAATAGGCCGTGTTCATTGTCAATACGTCCCAGAGATGGCAGCACCGTACGGCAGATGGAATTTTACCGCCAGCGGCGAGAATGAGAACTGTTTTAAATACTTAAAATGGCGACGTTTTCCTTACTTGAATAGCGTGCAATCATTCGTTTTCTGAATTTGCGTGGTGTGAAACCAATTGAAATTCATCGACAGTTGAAGGAGACATGTGGTGATGGAATTATGGATGTGTCGAAAGTGCGTTCGTGGGTGCGACAGTTTAATGAAGGCAGAACATTGTGTGACAACAAACCGAAACAACCTCGGACTCGCACAAGCCGATCTGACGACATGATCGAGAAAGTGGAGAGAATTGTTTTGGAGGATCGCCGAATGACTGTTGAACAGATCGCCTCCAGAGTTGGAATTTCTGTGGGTTCTGTGCACACAATCCTGCATGACCACCTGAAAATGCGAAAAGTGTCATCCAGGTGGGTGCCACGAATGCTGATGGACGACTACATGGCTGCCCGTGTGGCATGTTGCCAAGCAATGTTGACGCGCAACGACAGCATGAATGGGACTTTCTTTTCGTCGGTTGTGACAATGGATGAGACGTGGATGCCATTTTTCAATCCAGAAACAAAGCGCCAGTCAGCTTAATGGAAGCACACAGATTCACCGCCAACAAAAAAATTTCAGGTAACCGCCAGTGCTGAAAAAATGATGGTGTCCATGTTCTGGGACAGCGAGGGCGTAATCCTTACCCATTGCGTTCCAAAGGGCACTACGGTAACAGGTGCATCCTACGAAGATGTTTTGAAGAACAAATTCCTTCCTGCACTGCAACAAAAACGTCCGGGAAGGGCTGCGCGTGTGCTGTTTCACCAAGACAACGCACCCGCACATCGAGCTAACGTTACGCAACAGTTTCTTCGTGATAACAACTTTGAAGTGATTCCTCATGCTCCCTACTCACCTGACCTGGCTCCTAGTGACTTTTGGCTTTTTCCAACAATGAAAGACACTCTCCGTGGCCGCACATTCACCAGCCGTGCTGCTATTGCCTCGGCGATTTTCCAGTGGTCAAAACAGACTCCTAAAGAAGCCTTCGCCGCTGCCCTGGAATCATGGCGTCAGCGTTGTGAAAAATGTGTATGTCTGCAGGGCGGTTACGTCGAGAAGTAACGCCAGTTTCATCGATTTCGGGTGAGTAGTTAATTAGAAAAAAAATCGGAGGCCTTAGAACTTGAATGCACCTCGTAAATATGGATGTAGACGGCGATTTTATTAAATAGTAATTTACCCTGCCGGCCGGGGTGGCCGAGCGGTTCTAGGCGTTACAGTCTGGACTCGCGCGACCGCTACGGTCGCAGGTTCGAATCCTGCCTTGGGCATGGATGTTTGTGATGTCCTTAGGTTAGTTAGGTTTAAGTAGTTCTAAGTTCTAGGGGACCGATGACCTCAGAAGTTAAGGCCCATAGTGCTCAGAGCTATTTTAACTTACCCTGGTGACATCTAGCTAGTTATAAATACAGCCTGACAAAAATTCCAAGCACTCAGAATGGGAGAAGGAAACGAAATGATACTTCAGGGGTTGGGAGCGTATGTGATGTTATTTCAGTGATAAAAAAATCGAGTCAAATTTACAAAGAACTTTGCAGTATGAGCCCACTTACCGGTATGATACTGCACATCCTCTGTCGTGGATACATACACTGATTCGGGTTTTAAAGGCGTTATAAAGTCGATGAATCCTCTCCCAAGACAAGATGGCCCTCAAAATCCTGGATACTCGTACTTAGACGTAGTTGACGTCTGAGCTGCCGCCACACATGTTCTTTTGGGGACGGATCTCGGGATATGCCCATATGGGTACCTATACATCAAGCAGAAAGTTCATAGACACACGTGTTAACGAAAGTGTGTAACAGATAATGTTGTGAGACGGACTTAATGAATATAACTTCAAAGGATCCTAAGCACTAAAGTAAATACTTCCCCAAAAATAAAAATAATTACACTGTAATATTTTCTATTCTTGCATCTGATGTACCATATTCTGTCTGCGTATTTAAATACAATGGTCTTGTACACGTGCAGATCATTAATTTCACATTACTTAATTAACTTACGATTTTAATGTCAGTTTCCATCCACCAAAACGATGATTCGAACTCTCAAACATAGGAATTACAAAGCCAAGCAGTTGCAGAAAGCGGTTTGGTTCACTGACCTAGGTTTAGACACCTACTAATGGTGTCTTCATCAGAATGAAATTTTGAGAAAACGTAAAATTACATTGCGAGAAAGCAATGGTTAGAATTTAAAGCAGCTACGCTCAAGTCAAAAATAATATAAAACACGTTCCAGCCTTGTCTCGTATGCCTAGCCAGGAACAACTTCAGTTTCATTGAGTCTGATGTCGTTCCTAGCTAAGCATCAGCGAATCTTATCATTGATATCCTTTCATCCTGAATTTTAATCCCACTCTTGAGCCTGCCTTTTATTTCCGTCATTGCTTCTTCGATGTACCCTGATTTAACAAATATGAGGTGATAGTCAGGCACAGGTGGCGCAGATGTGTTGTATGCGCACCATACACACCCTTTGCCAGCTACAGGTGTATAGAAGACCGTCTAAGTGGTTGTGGAAGTGATTTTTGTAACATGCAACGTTGCCGTGAGCTTACGCCGTCCGGAAGGGTGGTGGTCGGTGTCAGACGGACGGGAATTTCGATTTAGGCAGTGGTGCAGGAATTCGGTTTCACAATTTCAACCGTGTTCAGGGTGTATCGTGAATCGTTGTATGAGGGTGGCACAATCCACAACAGACCCACCCATCGACTGTCCAGCCACCCTCTATGGCCGTGACCGGCGACATCTGAGATAGGTCGTTAATGGTAACAGAAGGGCAACAGTGCAACAGATCATCGCTCAGTTCAACGCAGTACGTGCTAGACACATCTCCCAGTGGACACTCCGTATGGGTTCCATGGGGCACGGGACCGGCGCTGCACATGGGTGCCACTGTTAACCCAACGTCATCGAGCAGGACGGCTTGCATTCGTCGCCGGTCACCAACAATGGAGAATGAAAATGGCTTAACGTGATATGATCAGACGAATCACTGTTTCCGCTGCACCACGCCGGTTGGAGGCCACACGAATCGATGGATCCCGCCTGCCCAGAAGGTGTGGTCCAAGGCGGTGGTGTCTCTGTTACGGTCTAGGATGCATTTTCCTGATATGGAATGGGCCCCCTAGTTGTTCTGGAAGGGACTCTGAATGCTCCACGGTATGCTGATCTTCTCGGGGGCTATCACCAGCAATTTTTATCCTTCTGACATCCTGATGGTCCTGCGGTGTTTCAAGATTACAACGCGCTGCCACTTACCTCCCACGTCGCCCGGAAACGGTTCCAGGAAGATGCAAGGGAGTTCCGAAGACTGGGATGGCCACCCGGGAGTCAAGATTTGAATTCCATCGAGCAACTCTGGGACGTTATGGAAAGCAGGTTCCGTGTCACGGATCCTGGACCTACAGACAGACCAGAATTAGCTGCCGCTCTGCAAAAGATTTGGTGATTGCCGTAAGCTTAGTGACAACAGTGCATCCTAATTTAAGTTATACAATATAGCACTGAAGATGGTCACTCAGTGACAGAAAATCGATTTTGCGATAGTAAAAAATATACAACCAATGCTGTCTCTTTTTTCAAAAGATTTGGTGTCAGCTGTTTCCAGAGGAGTACCATGAACTTGTAGATTAACTTCCACGGCGTTTCACTGCAGTCTGCAAGGCAAGAGGACGCCCCACGCGATATTAACTGGCTCTTCCATGACATTTGTTAAGTCAGTGGATAGACAGAACAGTAGAGGCGAAATACTACTTCCCTGTCTCACACCTTTTTTTAATCCGAGTACTTCGTTCTTTGTCTCCCAGTCTTATTGTTCTCTCTTGGTTCTTGTACATATTGTTGATTACCCGTATTTCCCTGTATCTTACCCCTATTTTTCTCAGAATTTCGCGCATCTTGCACCATTTTAATTTGTATAAAGCTTTTTCCAAGTCGATAAAGCCTATGAACGTGCCTTGATTTTTCGTTAGTCTTGCTTCCATTATCAACGGCAACGTCAGAACTGCCTCTCTGCCTTTACCTTTCCTGATGCCAAACTGATCGTCATCTAACAAATCCTCAGTTTTCTTTTCCATTCCTCTGTTTATTATTCTTGTCAGCAATTTGGACGCATGAGCTGTTTCGCTGATTGTGCGATAACTGTGCCGATGATGTTTTTCCGAAAGTCTGATGATACATCGCCAGTCTCATACATCCTACACAACAATGCGAATAGTCGTTTTGTTGCCACTTCACCCAATGATTTTAGAAATTCCGATGGAATGTTATAAATTCCTTCTGCCTTGTTTAATCTTAAGTCGTCCAAAGCTACTTTAAATTCTGATTATATTACTGAATTTCTTACCTCTTCCCTGTCGACTCGTGTTTCTTCAGACAAGTGCTTCCTCTCATAGAGGCCTTCAGTGTGCTTTTTCCACGTATCTGCTCTCTCCTCATCATTTAACAGTGGAATTACAAATGCACTCTTAATGATACCACCCTTTCTTTTAATTTCACCGAATGTTGTTTTCACTTTTTATATGATGAGTCAGTCATTCCGACATTCATCTCTTTTCCTATCTCTTCATATTTTTCATGCAGCCTTAGCTACCCTGCACTTCCTATTTATTAAATTCCTAAGTGACGTACGTTTCTGTATTCCTGAATATTTTTGTGCTTCCGTCTTTCATCGATCACCTGTTACCCATGGCTTCTTGTATCTGTGTTTTTCTCTCCAACGTCTGTGATTGCCCTTTTTAGAGTTGTCCATTCCTCTTAAACTAAACTGCCTACTGAGCTATTCATTATCGCAGTATCTATAGCCTCAGAGAACTTCAAGCTTATCTCTTCATGCATAACTCCAGCGTTCTGGATAATGTAGGACAGCAACTCATTTTACAAGGAGCCCCGTGAGTGCTAGGTCGCAAAAGGCTCTTAAACTAAACTGCCTACTGAGCTATTCATTATCGCAGTATCTATAGCCTCAGAGAACTTCAAGCTTATCTCTTCATGCATAACTCCAGCGTTCTGGATAATGTAGGACAGCAACTCATTTTACAAGGAGCCCCGTGAGTGCTAGGTCGCAAAAGGCCGATGATGTTTCCGGTATTGGACACCCCACATATTGTCTACCATGCAATCACAATATTGGCTGCTAATGACAACAGGCGGAGGTATCCAATGATGAGCAAAGCATGAGGCTACGAAGCCTAGTTGAACTGCTCGACGAGTAACTCACAACATTGCTACATTGCTAGTGATGTTGATACAAAGCAGAGCTACGGCAACGATAAACAAAGAGAACATTGCATTATATCTACAACAATATTTGCCGAAGTTGACATTTCGTCCGAAAGGAACCTAATGAATTTCGCAAACTGCTTTTGGCCAATAGCTGGTCAAAATAACTCGCTTTTGCTGGATTCCTCGTTTACGTATAAAAATCGTGCACCTTTAGAAAGAACTATCTATTCTGAAAAGTTTGTGACGTTGCAACTCGTACCACTTGGAATCACTGGACACGTTCAGCTTCTAGATGCTTGTTTTTTCCATGCCTATAAAACCTATAATGGCATTATCTGCTGCTGCGCCCTAAAAGATAGGCAGTTCCACGATAAACTCCACGACTGACTGTTAAACATTCGAATGCATGCCATCGCATCCCATCAGTTCTCATCACCCCGTTAAGCCAATATGATTCTATATGCATTCTTAGTAGTGGATACCTAGCTAAATGTCTCGCACGACTTGTAACTCCCAAGGAGTCCGTCCTAGATTTGATGGTGCGAATCTTTGTGATCACTATGACGCGCTATTTTTCATTCTGTGCTCATGGTGCAAGTTAATGGTTTGTTTTGAACATTTCTTCAATGTCGACGACGTCCATTTTGTGGAGTGTTATACAGACATTCCATAGATGGTTGATCTCTGCACCTACCAGACACTCATTTTCTGTTGCCTTCCTGATGCACATGGGGAATCATTAGCATATGATAGTTTTCCTGTCATAATTGTTAACACATCACTTTCAAAGGTGTGTTGCTAAAGGTTGAACATGGGATGCGTACTCAAGGGATTCCTTGTTAGATTATGATGCAAAAAGAGACACACCGAGTTGCAACTAAAATAGATGTTTATTTAGTCGGTGACCGGTTTCAGCCATGCCCATTCCCAGATCAACCAATGATTAATTCACGAACATTAGCTTGGACCGTAGTCATATGTGATCACGGCGGCTTTAGTTTAGTTTTCGTTCTCACGTCCTTCTGTGAAGAAGTGAATTGTAGCTGTGTATTTTACTATGTTTACTGGTGTATACTAAATTACTCTAAGTTTTAGCGTACATTTTAGTGCATTTCAGTTTTACGAGCTGACTTTGGAGTGCAGTAAAAACCGCAAGATGCACACCACCAGAACTTAGAATGGACTAAGTGGCTATTGGGTTATTGTTGTTCTCTTTGAGGCATTGACGAAAACTGATTAAAGGTAGATACGGACAGCGTCTGATGAGTTCAGCTGCAGGGAGAACTGGCCACTGCCCGTAAATAACTGGAAGCACTCTGGTCCACAGTTGACGACAGCCTTCAGGCTGTTATCCTGGGCTGCGGTGGCCCTGAGGCACCTAAGCCGAATGGTTTGGCAACTCTGGAGCCGACACTGTCATCTGAGATACCCATGCCGTTGCGCCTAGCAATTCACACGTCCTAGCCCATCGTCACTTATCTGGCGGTGAATGGTGAACAGTGTAAAAGGTGAAAGTGGGTACTGGGCCCACAACTGTCCCCCCTACGCCCTATAAGTAGAGCTGAGGTACTGCCCACTGCTGAAAGTATATATGAGCCAACGTGGGGTGCCCGTCAGTCAGGACTGGTGCCAGTCTTTCTGAAAGGTCCGAACAAGCACAAGAGGATGCGACTGCTTGCTGGGTCGGGAAAGAAGACCAGTGTCCACTCTGCTTGCTGGGAGAGTGAAGGGATTGGCGTACGAAATGTAGAGAAAGCTCTACCGTCCACCAGCAAAGAGCTGGGCCTTAGTCGGATCCGCCAAAGACGATTTGCAATTGAGGAAGGCGGGTGTTTATAAAATTCCCTGTGAGTGTGTCTTTGCATATATAGGTCAGACGACACGAACGGTCCAAGAACGCTGTGTATAATACGAAAAACGTACCCGTCTGCGGCAACCTTTAAAATCAGCAGTAGCAGAACATTACATTTCCATGGGACATTCAATGGAATACAATAATACCAAGATTTTAGCACAGGTTTCCAGTTCCTGGGACTCTGTAATTAAAGAATCTGTGGAAATACGTCTTACTGATAATTTAATGAATCGTGATAACGGCTTTCAGCTAGATAAAAATTGGGATCCAATTATTAAAATCATGTGGTCACAGCGGAATCGACATGTTCAGTCGATACTCAGAGATTAGATTGTTCTTACTTCACCACTGAGGGCAGCACACACAAGTTGGCTGTCTCGTGCAAGTCACCTCCCAAAGCATGCGCCGTAAACCGCCAGCACGATTCGCATGCTCGGAATTCGTTATAAATACCATGACTGCATCAGGTCTCTCCAGTACTTCGTCTATTCACCTGAGGATGGCCGGACGTCTCTGGGCCGAAATGTCGTGGCAGAATGTTGATGGGAGCCGGCTGCAAACCCGAAAATTACTGGAAGAATATTCTCAGGTAGTTTGCTGATCGCTATTTTTTCTACTGGAAATTACTGCAATATCTCCTCCGTCAACCCGACCTGGTACGGATCCCACACTCATGAGCAATACTCAAGTATAGGTCGAACGAGTGTTTTGTAAGCCACCTCCTTTGTTGATGGACTACATTTTCTAAGGACTCTCCCAATGAATCTCAACCTAGTACCCACCTTACCAACAATTAATTTTATATGATCATTCCACTTCAAATCGTTCCGCACGCATACTCCCAGATATTTTACAGAAGTAACTGCTACCAGTGTTTGTTCCGCTATCATATAATCATACAATAAAGGATCCTTCTTCAATGTATTCGCAATACATTACATTTGTCTATGTTAAGGGTCAGTTGCCACTCCCTGCACCAAATGCCTATCCGCTGCAGATATTCCTGCATTTCGCTACAATTTTCTAATGCTGCAACTTCTCTGTATACTACAGCATCATCCGCGAAAAGCAGCATGGAACTTCCGACACTATCAACTAGGTCATTTATATATATTGTGAAAAGCAATGGTCCCATAACACTCCCCTGTGGCACGCCAGAGGTTACTTTAACGTCTGTAGACGTCTCTCCATTGATAACAACATGCTGTGTTCTGTTTGCTAAAAACTATTCAATCCAGCCACACAGCTGGTGTGATATTCCGTAGGCTCTTACTTTGTTTATCAGGCGACAGTGCGGAACTGTATCGAATGCCTTCCGGAAGTCAATAAAAATAGCATCTACCTGGGAGCCTGTATCTAATATTTTCTGGGTCTCGTGAACAAATAAAGCGAGTTGGGTCTCACACGATCGCTGTTTCCGGAATCCATGTTGATTCCTACATAGTAGATTCTGGGTTTCCAAAAACGACATGATACTCGAGCAAAAAACATGTTCTAAAATTCTACAACAGATCGACGTCAGAGATATAGGTCTATAGTTTTGCGCATCTGCTCGACGACCCTTCTTGAATGTGGCGTTAGATGTCTACGAGCCGGCAACGCAGTTAGCGTAAATAACAGGCCGCTAATTTTCGCGGTGATGGTGCCCGATAGCCATCCGGATGGATTCCATAGGATATACATCAGGAGAATTTGTTCGCCGAGAGATCAACGTGAGTTCAGTGTAATGCTTCTCAAACCACGGACACTTATACTGCTGAAAGATGACATCGCCGCCGCGGAAGACATCAAGCATGAAGCGACACAGGTGGTTCGCAGCTGTCAGCGTGTCTTCGATTACTACTACAGGTCCCATGCAAGCGCAGGAGAATGTCTTCCATAGCGTAATACCTGCTCCCACCAGCCTGCCTCCGTGGCGCACTGCACATTTCGAGCCGCCGTTCACCTCAATGACGGCGTTTGTGGAGAGGACCAGCGTCCTAACGTAGCAAAAATGTGATTCAACCTAAGAGCCGATTCGTTTCCACTGATCGACGGTCGGATCTCGATGGCCCTGCACCCACTGCAATCGTAACTAAGGACGTCGTTGGGTCAACATGTGAACACGTACGGGTGGCCTCTTGCGGAGCTCCATGTTCAACAATGTACGATGAACGGTGTGCTCCGAAACACTTGTCCGTGCGCCAGCATTGTGAGCTTTCGGCAAAGATGCCACTATCATCATCTGTCCTACTTTACAGAGCAGACAAGCCTCCGAACCCCACGTTATGTGAAGAGTGGTGGACATCTAACCATTAAGGGCCTAGTGTAGTTTCACTGTCCTTCTACCTCTTTCCGTAGATGCTCATGACAGTAGCATGTGAACATTCTACCAGATGGCTGCTGGCTGCTCTGCTTTTGTGACTTCCTCACTGTGAGGAGGTTCGAGTGGAAGTTTGTGGCCTGTTGGCCTTTACTCCACTGGGAATCTTGTAGAGTCTTCTGTCTGTACTGTTGATTGGATCTATACTGGCAAGGAGTTCCGATGTCCTATTTCTTGAGTTTGTCGATGTGACGATTTTTCTTCTTCTTCTTGCTTGTTGCTGAGGGCTCTCCCTCGGTTGGGATACTGGGCATAGTGTATCCTGCTTTTTCATACTCTCCGTGGACCAGAGCGAAGATGATGTAGCGCATTTGCCACTCTGTGAAGATAGGGAAGGAATTGATCAGATCGTAATCCTCCCTAGAAAGACCAACAAGGCCTTCTGGATACTCAATTGGTTGGTGTGGGGGTGGAGGTTTAGAAAGGTTAGGTGGAACGAAAGGATAAGTGTTGTCGTGGTGGGGGTATGTACCATCGCGAAGCGAGTCAGCGATCTTCTTCGTCACAGCGCTTGCGCTGTACATGTCTGGAAGCGGCAGGAATGGGACTTCTTCCCACTCCTCTTCTTGCGCTGCTGCTTCGGTGTCCTTCTTGTGCTGTGTCGCCTCCCCTTCGGCAGGCTCGTCTGTCTGCGTGGCCACCGTCGCGAACTCCTTTTCACGTGGAGGAGTCGTCTGGGTGGCGGTGTCCTCTGCTGTGGCGGAGACTTCTTTGGCTGAGCGAAGCTCCTGCGTCAGCACAGCAATCTGACGCCGAGCCTCGCCCAGTTCCGCCAGCATGGCCGCCCTCTCTTCCGCCATGGCGGATTTGAAGGCGGACATGGCTTCTTGTACGGCGTCGTTAAGGCGCCTGGTGACGACGTCTTCTGTGCAAGTGACCACCTCTTCGTGTGTGGTGGTCACTTGCTTCTGCGTCTTATTCTCCGGTCCGCGCCAATTTCTTCTGTAGGCGCAGGAACGGGCGTTGGCCGCGTGTGCGCCACCGCAGTTGGCGCAGGTGCAGGGGGCGTCCTTCTGCTTCTTGCAGTCACGTGTGTCGTGTGCTTGCGCACACTTCAAGCACGCAACTGCTCCACTGCAGTGCTTGGCGACGTGGCCAAGCTTTTGGCAGCGAAAGCACTGCGCTGCAGTCTTCCTCTTCTTCTTGCCGGAAGTCCCTGCTATCGTGAGCAGCAACTCCGCCAAGGCAGCAGCTTTGCGTCCACTTCCGCGTCCAGGCATCTCCAGTAGCAACAGCGACAATCTGCTATGCGTACCTCACCGCAGCGTGAGCGGGAATGCTACCAGATGTGCCGTTTTCGAGATACTCGTTCACAGGCTCTGCGAAGTAATAATCTGCCCTTCGTCAAAGAAGCTTATCTCAATGGATTTCCCCATTTGCAGCCGATATCTTCGCTAGGATGTCTGCTCCTCTCACATACTTTCGTTACAGCATCACTTGTCCGCAACTCCATCAGGCGGCATCCAACGTCGTGGTGGGCAGTGGTCATTATGTTTAGGCTTATCAGTGTATTACTCTGTTGTGCATACTATTATATATATTTGTGTGTGTTTATATAGGGTGAAAAGTATTTAAACCGACAACCTCTGGGAGGTTGTAGGGGACATCAAAACAAATATTTTTCCCTAATGACATTTTTTCCTATGAGGAGTATTTAAACCGGTGGAGGCCGTATTACGCTCTTCAGTTGTTAGAGGGCGTATTACGCCCTTTCAGTTGTAGGCAACTGCTGTCCACCAGTGTAGTAGTGCATTGTCTCTGTTTACTAATGGAGCGATACACCTGGAGTGAGTACACTGACATGCTTGGTGCGTACTACGTAGCGCACCACAACAGACGAGCTGCACAGCGGGCTTATCAACAACAATAACCTAATCGCCGTATCCCGCATAATGCGACCATTGCTGCTGTGTACGTCTGCGTGAGACCGGGTCATTTAGCAGATTACCTGGACAGGGACGCCGTCGCACAGTAAGAACGTTGCAATTTGAGGAAGCTGTCTTGCAGCATGTGGAGCGGGATCCTTCAATCAGCACTCGTGCAATTGCACGTAACATGGGGACGAATCAGACGAATGTAAGAACTGTCCTTCGAGAGCAATTGTTAAGTCCATTTCACTTACAGCGTGTCCACAACCTGGAACCAGTTGATTGTCCACCCACAGCACAGTTTTCGCAGTGGTACCTGGGACACTGTGAAATGCATCCTACATTTCCATCCTCTGTGTTGTTTACCGATGAAGCAACGTTCCGGCGTGATGAAGTCTTTAACATGCACAATTCGCATGTTTGGAGTGAGGATAACCCACATGCCACAGTTAATAGCGCTCTTCAAGTGCGGTTCTCCGTTAATGTGTGGGTCGGTGTTGTTGGGGACTGTTTAACTGGGCCGTATCTGCTACCTAGGCCATTAAATGGCAGGCACTAATACAATTTTCTAACCAGAGTATTGCCAGAATTGCTGGAAAACGTCCCGCTCCCTACAAGACAACGCATGTGGTTCCAACATGACGGGGCGCCGGCACATTTCAGACGTCGTGTGCGTCGATTCCTGGACCGACGGTTCCCAGAAACGTGGGTTGGCAGAGGTGGTCCTGTACCATGGCCAGCTCGATCCTCAGATATGTCCACTCTGGACTTTTTTGTTGGTTTAATTAATTTGTCGCCAGAGAAATCTTCCTCTACTGGTTAAAATACTCCTCATAGGAAAAAATGACATTAGGGAAATATATTTGTTTTGATGTCCCCTACAACCTCCCAGAGGTTGTCGGTTTAAATACTTTTCACCCTGTATATTGTGAGATTTGTGGAAAATTGCCTTCTAGGGAACGAGATGCAATGAAATATTGGACTATACCAGTGCACTTCAGCGAAATTTATTCTTAAAGAAGGAATGTTATGCAAAAATTTCCCATGGGTCTTCGGGTTACTCGACAGGCATACTAACGAGCAGAAAACCCTTCCACTTTCCTTCCCTCTCCCATCTTCCCCCCCTCACACCCCCCCCCCCCCCCCCACACACACCTTACCAAAAAAAAAACCACTAGTAGATACATTCTTATTTGAGTTTTTGGAATCACCAGTAAAATTTAATAATGGAAAAGCTGCTCAACAGAGAATGAAAACTACTTACATACGCTACGGAGGAAGCTATAAGTAAAATAGGGAGCCTGGAAAACTACATTTTGCTTGATGACATTGTAGAACGCTTTTGCCTATTGCATTATGTTACCTTAGTGAACTGAAAGTGTACGGTTGGCGCAAGTGGCAAAAGGGAGATTCTCTAATTTAATATCTCTTACGTTAAACCGACTAGCGAGGAAATAATGAACACGTACGTGCTCACAGTTTTCTAGTGACTGTTTTCTTAATGTCAGTAATTTTTCAAATGAACGAAAAGAAATTAGTAGAGATCATAATTGGACAGCAAAAATATAAATGGTCGAAAATTGTTGTCTCGTAGCTGAATCCCAGTGATACACTTGTGGTACATACAGGGTGTTAGGGACATAAGTGCAGCTATTTTTATTGGTAACTGTGGACAGTGTACTGAACGATATTGTATCAGTATTTACTTCATTTGCATACTAACAATTACAGCTGTTAGGAGTAGTATGTTTTTAGTTTGGTCAGTACCTCCAGGAACACGTGGCAAAAGCTAGCCAATAACGCTTATTATGCCGTGGGCAGCAGAGCAGGGGTTGAAGTGTGGACGCAAAACGGATACTCTATATTGACAGGCATAGCCCACGTAGTGGTGCAGTTAACCGCACAGAGCCTATCAGCTAGTAAATTATGTGACGTGTTTGCGGTAAGACTGTTAGACGCAAAGAAAAAACCTTACACACTGAATGAGTACTTAATAAGGCACCAATGATCACAATATCGGTACCTATAACATTAACACCCTGTATAACAGTCATGAGTACACTTAGAAATATGTTTAAAGTACCTCAGTCTTACAGAAAGAGAGTACAGTAGTTCCAGGACATAATGACTCAACACTGTTTTCAAATTAATTATGCTTTTGAAAAGGTTACAGTTCCTTTCGTATCGACGTTACATTTAGGGATATCAAACATCAACTCAAGATGGTCGTCTTTGATAGTTGGTGTCGTTTCACAAGAAGAATACCGTACATTTCCTGAGCGGTGTCCTGTTAGCGTTCAAGCAAAACCTGTACTTGCACATGAAGGGAATACACTGATGCTATATTTTCTTAGCCCGCATCTCGTGGTCGTGCGTTAGCGTTCTCGCTTCCCACGCCCGGGTTCCCGGGTTCGATTCCCGGCGGGGTCAGGGATTTTCTCTGCCTCGTGATGGCTGGGTGTTGTGTGCTGTCCTTAGGTTAGTTAGGTTTAAGTAGTTCTAAGTTCTAGGGGACCGATGACCATAGATGTTAAGTCCCATAGTGCTCAGAGCCATTTGAACCTATATTTTCTTATCATAAGACGCCTGACGCGTCGACAAAGTGTAAATATGCTACAGATAATACCTTTACAAACGTCACAAGAAATTATATTTCCAACAAGAATTTTCAGTCCAAGAGGGCTGACTTTCGCAAAACACAATTAGTTGATATGCACTTTTAAAAAATAAAAAGTAAACAAAATGTTCCATTCTACAAACAAAGATTCCGGGAGTAGAATCAATTCCAAGTTCCAACCTTCAACCGAATGAGGTTTTCCTTTGGAAGAGCCTCAGGCGGAACAATAGTACCAGACTGAAAAACTAAAGGAACGGGTCCAATTGCCAGTTGTAGATACGAAGAGTGTTATAGTATATTCTAAGATTCCTCACTTACTGCCCATATTGAAATTTCGTAATATGTTTCCGGAGGACAATTAGCGTCTTTCTTCAGCCGTCTGCTAGTTCATGTTTTGCGGCATATTTGACAGCACTGTGTACTGCGTACAGTAGAGGTTCAGTTCAGAGACGATGACTGTTGTGCCAGCGTGACAGTAGAACCTTAAATAATGCAGAATCTATGAGGCAATGGTTTTGTGACCAATAACATTCCTGAAATGAACTGGTAGTCCCAGAGGTCAGACGAGGACCTAGTGGAACACCTTCAGAATGGGTCAGAACGTGGACTTTGCTCCAGGTTTCAGCGTAAACCATTACTACTTTCATTGGTTTGGACTCTCGGGAAGAACTGGGTGCCATTTCTCCACAGACAGTCAACAGGCGAAGGGTGGACATACTCTACATCAGTATGCACTAATAGGTGTCCAAATACTTCTGATCAGATAGTGTATGTCGTATATCCCCGACAGGCCAGTTTGGTACAGGTCCCACACAATTCAGTAATATTCTTGAATCAATCGCACGCATGTTTTGTACGGAATCGCCGTTGTAGATTGACTGCATTTTCCCAGTACTGTACTAATGAACCCAAAAATATTCATCCATTTCCTGCGTGTAAGCTTATGTTATAATTTTACTTCGTATCCCTACAAATTGTTATACACAAGTATTTGCATGAGTCGACCGACTGTAACTGACTTTGCTGAGTGATATTGTAGTTACAGGATACTGAGTTATTTTGTTTCGTGAATACCACAAATTTATAGCAAGTTGCCAGTATTTACGTAATTAGAAATCTGATCAAGATCTGACTGAGTACTGGTACAGCTGTTATCAGATTGTGCTTTATTATAGATAACTATATAACGTGCAGAAATGTTTCAGGCTATTATTAATACTGTCTGCCAAGTCTTTAATATACGACGTGAACACCAGGAGACGCAACACACTACTCTGGGGCATACCAGTAGCAATTTCTATGCATATCGATGACCTTCCATCGAAGATAACATTTCGCGGCCTCCCAACCAATAAAGCCTTAATGAAGTCGCAAATTTCGATAGTTACGGAGCGCAATTGTACTTTCTTTAATAATAATTCGTTCGATACAGAGTCAAATGTTTTTCGGAAACTACATCTACATATGTACTTTCATTCATTTCTTTCAGGAAGTTATGTGGGAGTGGCATGAAGAATATCATTCTGTTGGAGTAGAGGTTACTCATTACGTTTGAGTTCAGAGTATGTTATACTGTTCTAAATGGATGGACTTCAGTGATACTGGACTGACGGAAGAAAAGGGATATAGCAGCTTGGACATCTACATGTTGAAGAATTTTGTTTGAGACATCAGTGCTTCTGAGATGGCTATCAGGCGTCACTGGTGGACTTGATACGAGGTATTGCTGGGTCCCGACTAATGCCGACTCCCAACAACTTTCAAAAAGAGACGCCGCGTGTGACGTGTGTCTGACCACGCCGATGCCGCCCCCATCCAGCCTCCCCCTCCCCCACCCCCACCCCCCACCACCACCACTAATTTCCGTCAGTCAACGCAGTGGTCCAGCACTCACAATTTTCCCGAGTTTGTGTCATAGCTGTAAAAATTATTTACAACCAAGAAAAACTAACTCTGACTTAAACAGAATGGACACACTTGCCTCTTGGCAACAAATAATCCTGAGCTAATAACGAGTATCAAAACGGATGCAGGGATTAGTGAACACAGGGTTGTCGTAGCGAGACTAAATACCGTAACCCCCAAATCCTCCAAAAATAAACGAAAAATATACCTATTCAAAAAAGCTGATAAAAATTCACTTGACGCCTTCCTGAGAGACGATCTAAACTCCTTCCACATTAATAGTATAAGTATAGGCCAGATGTAGCTTGAATTCAAGAAATAGTATCGACAGCAATTGAGAGATTTGGTATAACCAAACAAATTAATAAACGACGGAGCTAATCCCCCATGGTACACAAAACGGGTCGGAACACTGTTGCGGAAACAGCGAAAAAAAAGCATGCCAAATTTAAACGAATACAAAATCTCCAGGATTGGCGATCTTGTACAGAAGCTCGAAATTTAGCGTTGACTTCAATGAAACATGCTTATAATAGTTTCCACAACAAACCTTTGTCTCGAAACCTGGCAGAAAATCCAAAGAGATTCCGGTCGTGTGTAAATTATGCTAGCGGCAACAACAGTCACTGCCCTCTCGGCGCGATAGCAAGGGAAATACTACCGACGACAGTGCTGCCAAAGCTGAATTACTTAACACAGCCTTCCGAAATTGTTTCACCAAAGAAGACGAAGTAAATATTCCAGAAATCGAATGAAGAACAGTTGCCAACATAAGTAATTTAGAAGTAGCTATCCTCGGAGTAATGAAGCAGCTTAAATGACTAAATAAAAGTAAGTCTTCCGGTCCAGACTACATACCAATTAGGTTCCTTTCAGAGTATTCTGATGCAGTAGCTCCATACATAACAATCAGACACAACCGTTAGCTCGAGGAAAGATCGACACCCAAAGTGTGGAAAGTTGCACAGGTCACACCAGTATTCAAGAAGGGTACTAGGAGTAATCCACTAAATTACAGGCCCGTATCATTAACGTCCATACGCAGCAGGATTCTGGAGCATATATAGTGTTCGAAGATTATGAATTAAATGGTTCAAATGGCTCTGAGCACTATGGGACTTAACTTCTGAGGTCATCAGTCCCCCTGAACTTAGAACTACTTAAACCTAACTAACCTAAGGATATCACACACATCCATGCCCGAGGCAGGATTCGAACCTGCGACCGTAGCGGTCACGCGGTTCCAGACTGACGCTCCTAGAACCGCACGGCTACCCCGGCCGGCCGATTATGCATTACCTGTAAGTGAACGGTCTATTGACACACAGTCAACACGGAGTTTGAAAACATGGTTCATGTGAAACACAACTAGCTCTTTACACACATGAAGTGTTGAGTGTTACTGACAAGGGATTTCAAATTGATTCCGTACTTCTAAATTTCCAGAAGGCTTCTGACACTGTACCACACAAGCGACTTGTAGGAAAATGGCGTGCTTATCAAACATCGTCTCAGTTATGTGACTGGATTTATGATTTCCTGTCAGAGAGGTCACAGTTTGTAGTAACTGAGGGAAAGTCATGGAGTAAAACAGAAGTGATTTCTGGCGTTCCCAAAGGTAGTGTTATATTCCCTCAGCTGCTCCTTATCTATACAAATGCTTTAGGACACAACCTAAGCAGCTGTCTTATGTTGTTTGCAGATGATTCTATCGTTTATCGTCTGGTAAAGTCATCAGAAGATCAAAACAAGTTGTAAAACGATTTAGCAAAGAAGTCTGTATAGTGCGAAAATTAGGAATTGACTCTAAATAACGAAAAGCGTGACGTCATCCACATGAGAGCTAAAAGGAATCTGTTACACTTCGATTACACGATAAATCAGTCTAATCTACAGGTCGTAAATTCAACAAAATACCTTGTAATTACAATTACGATCAACTTAAATTGGAAAGAAGACATAGGAGATGTTGCGGGGAAGGCAAACCAACTTTCTCCTCCGAGTGCGAAAACATTTTGTTGACGCCGACCCACACAGAGAGAAACGAGCATCATAATAAAATAAGAGAGATCATAGTTCGCGTGGGAAGATATAGGTGTTCGTTTATTCAGCGCGCTGTTCGAGAGTGGAATAATAGAGAATTATTGTGAAGGTGGTTCGATGAACCCTGTGCCAGGGACTTGGGTTTTATTTGCAGAGTATGCATTTACGAGGTGCATTCAAGTTCTAAGGCCTCCGATTTTTTTTCTCCGGACTGGAAAGAGATAGAAACATGCGCATTGTTTTAAAATAGGCCGTGTTCATTGTCAATACGTCCCAGAGATGGCAGCACCGTACGGCAGATGGAATTTTACCGCCAGCGGCGAGAATGAGAACTGTTTTAAATACTTAAAATGGCGACGTTTTCCTTACTTGAATAGCGTGCAATCATTCGTTTTCTGAATTTGCGTGGTGTGAAACCAATTGAAATTCATCGACAGTTGAAGGAGACATGTGGTGATGGAATTATGGATGTGTCGAAAGTGCGTTCGTGGGTGCGACAGTTTAATGAAGGCAGAACATTGTGTGACAACAAACCGAAACAACCTCGGACTCGCACAAGCCGATCTGACGACATGATCGAGAAAGTGGAGAGAATTGTTTTGGAGGATCGCCGAATGACTGTTGAACAGATCGCCTCCAGAGTTGGAATTTCTGTGGGTTCTGTGCACACAATCCTGCATGACCACCTGAAAATGCGAAAAGTGTCATCCAGGTGGGTGCCACGAATGCTGATGGACGACTACATGGCTGCCCGTGTGGCATGTTGCCAAGCAATGTTGACGCGCAACGACAGCATGAATGGGACTTTCTTTTCGTCGGTTGTGACAATGGATGAGACGTGGATGCCATTTTTCAATCCAGAAACAAAGCGCCAGTCAGCTTAATGGAAGCACACAGATTCACCGCCAACAAAAAAATTTCAGGTAACCGCCAGTGCTGAAAAAATGATGGTGTCCATGTTCTGGGACAGCGAGGGCGTAATCCTTACCCATTGCGTTCCAAAGGGCACTACGGTAACAGGTGCATCCTACGAAGATGTTTTGAAGAACAAATTCCTTCCTGCACTGCAACAAAAACGTCCGGGAAGGGCTGCGCGTGTGCTGTTTCACCAAGACAACGCACCCGCACATCGAGCTAACGTTACGCAACAGTTTCTTCGTGATAACAACTTTGAAGTGATTCCTCATGCTCCCTACTCACCTGACCTGGCTCCTAGTGACTTTTGGCTTTTTCCAACAATGAAAGACACTCTCCGTGGCCGCACATTCACCAGCCGTGCTGCTATTGCCTCGGCGATTTTCCAGTGGTCAAAACAGACTCCTAAAGAAGCCTTCGCCGCTGCCCTGGAATCATGGCGTCAGCGTTGTGAAAAATGTGTATGTCTGCAGGGCGGTTACGTCGAGAAGTAACGCCAGTTTCATCGATTTCGGGTGAGTAGTTAATTAGAAAAAAAATCGGAGGCCTTAGAACTTGAATGCACCTCGTAAATATGGATGTAGACGGCGATTTTATTAAATAGTAATTTACCCTGCCGGCCGGGGTGGCCGAGCGGTTCTAGGCGTTACAGTCTGGACTCGCGCGACCGCTACGGTCGCAGGTTCGAATCCTGCCTTGGGCATGGATGTTTGTGATGTCCTTAGGTTAGTTAGGTTTAAGTAGTTCTAAGTTCTAGGGGACCGATGACCTCAGAAGTTAAGGCCCATAGTGCTCAGAGCTATTTTAACTTACCCTGGTGACATCTAGCTAGTTATAAATACAGCCTGACAAAAATTCCAAGCACTCAGAATGGGAGAAGGAAACGAAATGATACTTCAGGGGTTGGGAGCGTATGTGATGTTATTTCAGTGATAAAAAAATCGAGTCAAATTTACAAAGAACTTTGCAGTATGAGCCCACTTACCGGTATGATACTGCACATCCTCTGTCGTGGATACATACACTGATTCGGGTTTTAAAGGCGTTATAAAGTCGATGAATCCTCTCCCAAGACAAGATGGCCCTCAAAATCCTGGATACTCGTACTTAGACGTAGTTGACGTCTGAGCTGCCGCCACACATGTTCTTTTGGGGACGGATCTCGGGATATGCCCATATGGGTACCTATACATCAAGCAGAAAGTTCATAGACACACGTGTTAACGAAAGTGTGTAACAGATAATGTTGTGAGACGGACTTAATGAATATAACTTCAAAGGATCCTAAGCACTAAAGTAAATACTTCCCCAAAAATAAAAATAATTACACTGTAATATTTTCTATTCTTGCATCTGATGTACCATATTCTGTCTGCGTATTTAAATACAATGGTCTTGTACACGTGCAGATCATTAATTTCACATTACTTAATTAACTTACGATTTTAATGTCAGTTTCCATCCACCAAAACGATGATTCGAACTCTCAAACATAGGAATTACAAAGCCAAGCAGTTGCAGAAAGCGGTTTGGTTCACTGACCTAGGTTTAGACACCTACTAATGGTGTCTTCATCAGAATGAAATTTTGAGAAAACGTAAAATTACATTGCGAGAAAGCAATGGTTAGAATTTAAAGCAGCTACGCTCAAGTCAAAAATAATATAAAACACGTTCCAGCCTTGTCTCGTATGCCTAGCCAGGAACAACTTCAGTTTCATTGAGTCTGATGTCGTTCCTAGCTAAGCATCAGCGAATCTTATCATTGATATCCTTTCATCCTGAATTTTAATCCCACTCTTGAGCCTGCCTTTTATTTCCGTCATTGCTTCTTCGATGTACCCTGATTTAACAAATATGAGGTGATAGTCAGGCACAGGTGGCGCAGATGTGTTGTATGCGCACCATACACACCCTTTGCCAGCTACAGGTGTATAGAAGACCGTCTAAGTGGTTGTGGAAGTGATTTTTGTAACATGCAACGTTGCCGTGAGCTTACGCCGTCCGGAAGGGTGGTGGTCGGTGTCAGACGGACGGGAATTTCGATTTAGGCAGTGGTGCAGGAATTCGGTTTCACAATTTCAACCGTGTTCAGGGTGTATCGTGAATCGTTGTATGAGGGTGGCACAATCCACAACAGACCCACCCATCGACTGTCCAGCCACCCTCTATGGCCGTGACCGGCGACATCTGAGATAGGTCGTTAATGGTAACAGAAGGGCAACAGTGCAACAGATCATCGCTCAGTTCAACGCAGTACGTGCTAGACACATCTCCCAGTGGACACTCCGTATGGGTTCCATGGGGCACGGGACCGGCGCTGCACATGGGTGCCACTGTTAACCCAACGTCATCGAGCAGGACGGCTTGCATTCGTCGCCGGTCACCAACAATGGAGAATGAAAATGGCTTAACGTGATATGATCAGACGAATCACTGTTTCCGCTGCACCACGCCGGTTGGAGGCCACACGAATCGATGGATCCCGCCTGCCCAGAAGGTGTGGTCCAAGGCGGTGGTGTCTCTGTTACGGTCTAGGATGCATTTTCCTGATATGGAATGGGCCCCCTAGTTGTTCTGGAAGGGACTCTGAATGCTCCACGGTATGCTGATCTTCTCGGGGGCTATCACCAGCAATTTTTATCCTTCTGACATCCTGATGGTCCTGCGGTGTTTCAAGATTACAACGCGCTGCCACTTACCTCCCACGTCGCCCGGAAACGGTTCCAGGAAGATGCAAGGGAGTTCCGAAGACTGGGATGGCCACCCGGGAGTCAAGATTTGAATTCCATCGAGCAACTCTGGGACGTTATGGAAAGCAGGTTCCGTGTCACGGATCCTGGACCTACAGACAGACCAGAATTAGCTGCCGCTCTGCAAAAGATTTGGTGATTGCCGTAAGCTTAGTGACAACAGTGCATCCTAATTTAAGTTATACAATATAGCACTGAAGATGGTCACTCAGTGACAGAAAATCGATTTTGCGATAGTAAAAAATATACAACCAATGCTGTCTCTTTTTTCAAAAGATTTGGTGTCAGCTGTTTCCAGAGGAGTACCATGAACTTGTAGATTAACTTCCACGGCGTTTCACTGCAGTCTGCAAGGCAAGAGGACGCCCCACGCGATATTAACTGGCTCTTCCATGACATTTGTTAAGTCAGTGGATAGACAGAACAGTAGAGGCGAAATACTACTTCCCTGTCTCACACCTTTTTTTAATCCGAGTACTTCGTTCTTTGTCTCCCAGTCTTATTGTTCTCTCTTGGTTCTTGTACATATTGTTGATTACCCGTATTTCCCTGTATCTTACCCCTATTTTTCTCAGAATTTCGCGCATCTTGCACCATTTTAATTTGTATAAAGCTTTTTCCAAGTCGATAAAGCCTATGAACGTGCCTTGATTTTTCGTTAGTCTTGCTTCCATTATCAACGGCAACGTCAGAACTGCCTCTCTGCCTTTACCTTTCCTGATGCCAAACTGATCGTCATCTAACAAATCCTCAGTTTTCTTTTCCATTCCTCTGTTTATTATTCTTGTCAGCAATTTGGACGCATGAGCTGTTTCGCTGATTGTGCGATAACTGTGCCGATGATGTTTTTCCGAAAGTCTGATGATACATCGCCAGTCTCATACATCCTACACAACAATGCGAATAGTCGTTTTGTTGCCACTTCACCCAATGATTTTAGAAATTCCGATGGAATGTTATAAATTCCTTCTGCCTTGTTTAATCTTAAGTCGTCCAAAGCTACTTTAAATTCTGATTATATTACTGAATTTCTTACCTCTTCCCTGTCGACTCGTGTTTCTTCAGACAAGTGCTTCCTCTCATAGAGGCCTTCAGTGTGCTTTTTCCACGTATCTGCTCTCTCCTCATCATTTAACAGTGGAATTACAAATGCACTCTTAATGATACCACCCTTTCTTTTAATTTCACCGAATGTTGTTTTCACTTTTTATATGATGAGTCAGTCATTCCGACATTCATCTCTTTTCCTATCTCTTCATATTTTTCATGCAGCCTTAGCTACCCTGCACTTCCTATTTACTAAATTCCTAAGTGACGTACGTTTCTGTATTCCTGAATATTTTTGTGCTTCCGTCTTTCATCGATCACCTGTTACCCATGGCTTCTTGTATCTGTGTTTTTCTCTCCAACGTCTGTGATTGCCCTTTTTAGAGTTGTCCATTCCTCTTAAACTAAACTGCCTACTGAGCTATTCATTATCGCAGTATCTATAGCCTCAGAGAACTTCAAGCTTATCTCTTCATGCATAACTCCAGCGTTCTGGATAATGTAGGACAGCAACTCATTTTACAAGGAGCCCCGTGAGTGCTAGGTCGCAAAAGGCTCTTAAACTAAACTGCCTACTGAGCTATTCATTATCGCAGTATCTATAGCCTCAGAGAACTTCAAGCTTATCTCTTCATGCATAACTCCAGCGTTCTGGATAATGTAGGACAGCAACTCATTTTACAAGGAGCCCCGTGAGTGCTAGGTCGCAAAAGGCCGATGATGTTTCCGGTATTGGACACCCCACATATTGTCTACCATGCAATCACAATATTGGCTGCTAATGACAACAGGCGGAGGTATCCAATGATGAGCAAAGCATGAGGCTACGAAGCCTAGTTGAACTGCTCGACGAGTAACTCACAACATTGCTACATTGCTAGTGATGTTGATACAAAGCAGAGCTACGGCAACGATAAACAAAGAGAACATTGCATTATATCTACAACAATATTTGCCGAAGTTGACATTTCGTCCGAAAGGAACCTAATGAATTTCGCAAACTGCTTTTGGCCAATAGCTGGTCAAAATAACTCGCTTTTGCTGGATTCCTCGTTTACGTATAAAAATCGTGCACCTTTAGAAAGAACTATCTATTCTGAAAAGTTTGTGACGTTGCAACTCGTACCACTTGGAATCACTGGACACGTTCAGCTTCTAGATGCTTGTTTTTTCCATGCCTATAAAACCTATAATGGCATTATCTGCTGCTGCGCCCTAAAAGATAGGCAGTTCCACGATAAACTCCACGACTGACTGTTAAACATTCGAATGCATGCCATCGCATCCCATCAGTTCTCATCACCCCGTTAAGCCAATATGATTCTATATGCATTCTTAGTAGTGGATACCTAGCTAAATGTCTCGCACGACTTGTAACTCCCAAGGAGTCCGTCCTAGATTTGATGGTGCGAATCTTTGTGATCACTATGACGCGCTATTTTTCATTCTGTGCTCATGGTGCAAGTTAATGGTTTGTTTTGAACATTTCTTCAATGTCGACGACGTCCATTTTGTGGAGTGTTATACAGACATTCCATAGATGGTTGATCTCTGCACCTACCAGACACTCATTTTCTGTTGCCTTCCTGATGCACATGGGGAATCATTAGCATATGATAGTTTTCCTGTCATAATTGTTAACACATCACTTTCAAAGGTGTGTTGCTAAAGGTTGAACATGGGATGCGTACTCAAGGGATTCCTTGTTAGATTATGATGCAAAAAGAGACACACCGAGTTGCAACTAAAATAGATGTTTATTTAGTCGGTGACCGGTTTCAGCCATGCCCATTCCCAGATCAACCAATGATTAATTCACGAACATTAGCTTGGACCGTAGTCATATGTGATCACGGCGGCTTTAGTTTAGTTTTCGTTCTCACGTCCTTCTGTGAAGAAGTGAATTGTAGCTGTGTATTTTACTATGTTTACTGGTGTATACTAAATTACTCTAAGTTTTAGCGTACATTTTAGTGCATTTCAGTTTTACGAGCTGACTTTGGAGTGCAGTAAAAACCGCAAGATGCACACCACCAGAACTTAGAATGGACTAAGTGGCTATTGGGTTATTGTTGTTCTCTTTGAGGCATTGACGAAAACTGATTAAAGGTAGATACGGACAGCGTCTGATGAGTTCAGCTGCAGGGAGAACTGGCCACTGCCCGTAAATAACTGGAAGCACTCTGGTCCACAGTTGACGACAGCCTTCAGGCTGTTATCCTGGGCTGCGGTGGCCCTGAGGCACCTAAGCCGAATGGTTTGGCAACTCTGGAGCCGACACTGTCATCTGAGATACCCATGCCGTTGCGCCTAGCAATTCACACGTCCTAGCCCATCGTCACTTATCTGGCGGTGAATGGTGAACAGTGTAAAAGGTGAAAGTGGGTACTGGGCCCACAACTGTCCCCCCTACGCCCTATAAGTAGAGCTGAGGTACTGCCCACTGCTGAAAGTATATATGAGCCAACGTGGGGTGCCCGTCAGTCAGGACTGGTGCCAGTCTTTCTGAAAGGTCCGAACAAGCACAAGAGGATGCGACTGCTTGCTGGGTCGGGAAAGAAGACCAGTGTCCACTCTGCTTGCTGGGAGAGTGAAGGGATTGGCGTACGAAATGTAGAGAAAGCTCTACCGTCCACCAGCAAAGAGCAGGGCCTTAGTCGGATCCGCCAAAGACGATTTGCAATTGAGGAAGGCGGGTGTTTATAAAATTCCCTGTGAGTGTGTCTTTGCATATATAGGTCAGACGACACGAACGGTCCAAGAACGCTGTGTATAATACGAAAAACGTACCCGTCTGCGGCAACCTTTAAAATCAGCAGTAGCAGAACATTACATTTCCATGGGACATTCAATGGAATACAATAATACCAAGATTTTAGCACAGGTTTCCAGTTCCTGGGACTCTGTAATTAAAGAATCTGTGGAAATACGTCTTACTGATAATTTAATGAATCGTGATAACGGCTTTCAGCTAGATAAAAATTGGGATCCAATTATTAAAATCATGTGGTCACAGCGGAATCGACATGTTCAGTCGATACTCAGAGATTAGATTGTTCTTACTTCACCACTGAGGGCAGCACACACAAGTTGGCTGTCTCGTGCAAGTCACCTCCCAAAGCATGCGCCGTAAACCGCCAGCACGATTCGCATGCTCGGAATTCGTTATAAATACCATGACTGCATCAGGTCTCTCCAGTACTTCGTCTATTCACCTGAGGATGGCCGGACGTCTCTGGGCCGAAATGTCGTGGCAGAATGTTGATGGGAGCCGGCTGCAAACCCGAAAATTACTGGAAGAATATTCTCAGGTAGTTTGCTGATCGCTATTTTTTCTACTGGAAATTACTGCAATGTCGATGAATGATTGTTATAAAATTATAACTGCTTCAAAAATATTTCTTTTTGGTGTATGAATGGCACCTCTTATAAACTAAGGGAGCGAAGCCGAGAATATAACATAGCTAGATAAGCAGTGAACATCTGGAGATCGTCACATCATTTAATTACTTAAGGGTAATACCACGAAGCGACATGACATGAGACGGACACGTGATCTCTGAAGTAGGGAAAGCGAATGGATTACTTACATTTGCTGGGAAACTTTTCTGAAACTTTGATGGGTATATGTAGAGAATACGTATTCGGGAAAGACTATGCAACAACGCCGTTGCCACCCATGCGAATCTCGTCTAGAGTCCATTAAAGTAAGTTAGGATTATCCACTGATGTCCAAAATTAAAGCAACAAACCGCTATTTCCCCATTCTCTGTCTAATTCACGATATAGTAATACAGACTGTCAACAGATGATTTGTTCTGCACGGAAGATGACAGTCCGGTTCTCGGACAACCACGCCAACGCTGACGTCAGGGCACCTATCAAAGGGGGTGGTGTTTGCTGTCTAGTCTCACATCCACGATCGCTATGTACACAGTCACAGACGGTGCAGCGTTGCAGAGAGAATATGCCTACCAGACTCTCTGCGGTGGAGGGCCATAGGAAGAATGGAAGCAGGACAGTCGGAAACTGGTATGGCTCGATGGCTTAACGTGAATCATTCTGTTGCTTCTCGGATGTGGCGACAGTTTATAGAGACCGAAACTGTATCCCAAAGACCAGGGCAGGGCTGATAACGTGTGACATCAGAAACAGAAGACCGTTAATTGGCTGTAAGGACACGACGGTACCGCCTTAGTACTGCATGACAACTGGCATCTGGCCTCGCAGCATCCCATGGCAAAGTGTGTACAGTAGGCTTCGGCAGAGTGGCCCTTATTGTCAGAGATCTGCTGTATGTGCACCTCTGGCGCGTCTTCACAGAAGGGAACGTCTAGAGTGATGTCATCAACATGCCACCTGGACAGTCGAACAGTGGGTCATTGTTCTTTTCTTAGATGAGTCCTGATTTAGTCTGGAGATTAACTCTCGACGGATTCGCAGCTGGAGGGAACGGGGAACACGATTTTGGGACTCAAACATTATGGAAAGAGACAGGTATCAAGGAGGATCCGTAATGGTGTCGGCAGGGAATATGTTCACCATTCTAACAACATTTCATGAAACTGTCCAGGTGAATCGGCAAGGTTTAATTGCTGTCAGGTATCGTGACGAGATATTGGGACATGTGCGGTTTCTGCGAGGTACTGTTGACCCCGAGTTCGTATTGATGGACGATAATGCTCGACCTCATAGGTGTGGTTGCTGTTTTTTTGGAAACGGAAGATATTGTGCACATCGAGGAGCCTTTGAATACCACAGAGCATGTCTGGGATGCACTAAGGGGACGGGTTGCATCACGTCAGCATCCACCAACCACTCTCCACGACTTGCGAGCAGCTCTGCAGGAAGAATGGGCGTTATTGCCTCAACATGAGACTGATGACACCACTCACAGCATGCCCCGCCGTTCTCTGGCTTGCATTGCTGCTCCAGGTGGTCGCACCCCATACTGAGCACATAGACCAATTGTCAGAATGTGTGTGAAAATCTATTAAGTTGGAAAAAACGAAGAACATTTCTGTCTACCGATATGCACCTTGCAGTTGTTAACGTACTGTATTCTTTACATTGTTTCTACTTTACTATCACCCGTTTATACTGTTTTGTGGAAAAATAAACGCAACCTTGCAAAATTTCCGTTTGTTGCTTTAATTTTGGACACCAGTGTATGTTGCATGCAGATGTAGATTTTGATATAGATGGGGTCCACGACGTTGCCGACTGATGGGGTGAACATGGTGTAGTATTTTACTTTGCCGTGGATGTTTTGCAGCTCCTTTGAATGTGTGACCTGGGCAATTTATCTACAGCTTGCATATCATGTGGCATAGAACCTCTAGCCTCTGTTATTTAATCCTGTGAACAGAGTATGCCTGTTCTGCTGATGAACTAAGGGGCTACCAACAGTGCCTCCTCAACCACTGTACAGCGAACTTTGCTGCGTGTAGGCCTCTGCAGCAGGCGCCTGGTTCACCCTTCTTCTTCTTCTTCTTCTTGCGTTACGGCCTCTGTAGGACCACGAGTAGCGCCTTCGTGGACTGCATTTTCCTCTTCTTCTCCCAGGACCTCTTCATTCTTTCTCTTCTCCTCTCCCGCTCTTCTTCCGATATCTTCAGTTTCCGTTTCTCCTGGCGGCTCCACTGGTGACACTCTAATCTTTTCCTGTATTCGTCTCTGTCATTGATCTCCGGCATATTTGTCGGTGTATATTTGTTCCTCCAATTTTCCTTTCCTTCGACCTTGATCCCCAATTCCAACCAGTCCTTCCGAAGTTCAACAATCCACTTGGTTCCTGTCTTTCCCCTTGTCCTCCCTGTTGTTTCCCACACTCTCTTCGTCATTCTGTCCATATTCATCCTAACTACATGCCCGGCAAACCTTGCCCTTTTGAGTCTGATTTCCCCGGATATTGTTCTCATGTTCCGGTACAATTCTTCCCTAGGTCTTCGCATCCACCTCTCTCACCTGGTTCACCCATCCACACTAACTGCTGTTTATGGCGACAAGGGTTGGACTTTGCAAGCCAGTATCGCAGCTGCGTGTCCACTGAGTGGCGACTGGTGGACTTTTCGTATGAGACACGTTGTATGCTCCAACGGACATATAATCGTTGGTGTGTCAGTCCAGCAACAATCGTTAGAAGGGCCCAAGCTGGAGCAGGAAGCGTCGTGGTCTGGAGAATGTTTATGTGGCATTCCCCGGGTATCTTGTCATTCTGGAAGACACAGTTGATCAACACAAGAATGCATCTATACTGGGGCACTATGTCCACTCATACATGCAGTTTGTTTTTCGTCGTCACGATGGCATCTACTAGCAGGACGATGCAACGTGTCACACAGCTCGTAGTGTATGCACTTGGCACGAAGAGGACCAAGAGGTGTCTGTCGTACTCCCTTAGCCATGAAGTTCACGGACTTAACAATCGAGAATCTTTGAGACCATTTCGACCAGGCTGTTCGTACCATGTACCCTCAACCGAGAAACCTAGCACAGCTGACCACAGCAAGGGAGTCGGTATGCTTCCACATCCCTGTCGGTACCTACACAACCTCCTCACAGAGCCCAATAGTGTTAGCCAAACTACGGCAAAACTGAAGGCAACACAGATCCCCAACAGTTTACAATAGTTAATTAAGAGGAAATGTACATAAGATACCTTAAGTTTGTATGATGCGTGGCGACGAAGTTAAATATTCAGCCACACCGATCAGTCTTTGAGTACTGAGCTAATCCTGAATACAGCGAATGGTAACTAATATAACTTGCAGAATGTCCAGTTGCGTTCACATGAGTGGGACTGCAGCTAAGTCCTGACGCTGTCTTGAGGGACGGTGATGACAATGTCGAACTAAATGTTAATACGCTCTGACTGAGTGGAGCCGAGCGGCCGCTTAAACTCGCGTTTAACGGATGGATGTCCACTTCAGAATTATTTGTGTAACGTGCCTTATTTTATGGCAACAAATTTTTATTACTTCATTGGAAACAGCATCAACACCAGATGATATTTTATTTTTGAGAGAATTTATAGTTTTCTTAATTTCAGAAAGAGACGTTGGTGATAAATTCGTATGATTGGACTTTATAAAAGCTACTTTTTCAACATACTGCTGTAATTTTTCTCTTGAACTGTTTGTCGCTACGCTTTCTACTGTATTTAAGAACTGATTATTAAATACATTTGCTAACCTACGACTCATCGTTTATAGCTGTTAAATTCAGTTCAATAGTGAATTATCCTGTGCTGTGGCTAGTTGTCCTATCTCTCGTTTCACCACAGTCCACGTAGCCTTAAGTCTCTTGTCGAAATTACTGATTTCTGACATTATGCGCGTTTTTCTTCATGTTTTAATAGCCTCTCTCAGTAATTTTGAGTGCTTTTTGTAGCGTGTAACTACAGCCGGACCTCTACTTGTTCTTGCCAACTGATATATTTGCCTTTTGCTTTCACAAGATCCTTTAATCCCTCTAGCGATTCGTGGTTTTTCCCATGGCTGTGTAATGTCCTCTCCGATTAGCATATGCGGAAAGCTGCTTTCAAAGGACGATATGAATTTATTCCGGAATAGATTAAATTTTATGTTAGCATTTGGGTGATTATATATTTAATCCCAGGTCATCTCTTGTAAACTATTCTTAAAGACAGTTGTCCTGGAGTCACTAATTATTCCTACTGATTTCCACTGTACTGAGTAAGTCAAGTCAATAACGCGCTGGTCCATCTCTTACTCTTATTCAAGCAGTTGCTCGGATGGCATTGATTGACGGAGTTAGTGAATGTCCTCCTGTAGGATATCGTACCAAATTCTGTCCAATTGGTGCATTAGATAGTCAAAATCCCGAGCTGGTTTTCAGAGCCCTGTCCATAATGCTGCAAACATTCTCAGTCGGGGAGAGATCCGCCAATTTTGCTGGCCAAGCTATGGTTTAGCAAGCATGTTGTTCGGATGGCATTGATTGGCGGAATTGGTGAATGTCCTCTTGAGGACTATCATACAAAATTCTGTTCAATTGGCGCATTAGGTAGTCAAAACTCCGAACTGGTTTTTAGGGCTCTGTCCATAGTGCTGCAAAGATTCTCAGTCGGGGAGAGATCCGGCAATCTTGTTGGGCAAGCTAGGGTTTGGCAAGCATGAAGACAAGCAGTGGAAACCATTACCGTGTGCGCGCGGCGCGCGGGAATAATATTTCTGAATTGTAAGCCCAGGATGGCTTATAATATCATCGACGTACCGCTCCCCTCTAATGATACCGCAGATGACTACCAAAGGAACCCTGCTACGAAAACAAATGGCATCCCAGACCATGACTGCTGGTTGTTGGTTAGTGTGGCGGGCGACGGTCAGGTTGGTATCCCAGACACGTTTTCGCTGCTCACTGGGGCTTAATTCGAAGCGGGACTCATCACTGAAGACGATTTTACTCCAGTAAAATAGATTCCATGTCGAAGACGTGTCTGTAGACGCCCTGGACAGTAGTGGTTTACCAACCTCAATGTCGCAGCTCGACAACCAAGAGTGACGATCTGTGGTGCCATTTCTTTTCAGAACAGGACCCCATTGGTTGTCATCGACAGCACGCTTACAGCACAACGGTGTGTCGAAGATATTCTGCGCCCTGTTTTGTTACCCTTCATGGCGAACCATCCTGGGCTTACATTGCAGCAAGGTAATGCCTGCCCGCATACGATGAGAGTTTTTACTGCTTGTCTTCAAGCTTGCAAAACCATACCTTGACCAGCAAGGTCGCTGTATCTCTCCCCGACTGAGAACCTTTGGAGCATTACGGAAAAGGCCTTTGATCCAGCTCGGGATTCTGACTATCTAACGCACCAGTTGGAAAGAATTTGGCGCGATATCCCTCAGGAGGACATACCAAAAACTCCGTCAATCATTGCCAAGCCGAATAACTGATTGCATAAGGGTCAGAGATGGACCAATGCGTTATTGACTTGCTCAATTTGTGAAGCTCTTTCTCTAGAATATATCATCCAATTTTTCTGAAATTGTTGTCGTTTGTTTGTCTGTGCATTGTACATGTACATCACATCTACTAATTTCCGTCCCATTTGGATAATGTCATCGTTGTGCGTCCTTTTTTTTATCTTAGAGTGTATTATAATGAGACAATGAACTCTGTAAGAATGACGTCGAGTTCAACTGCATGCAGTATAAGATTATAATTGTTCTCACAAACGCAGCTACACACGCACACCGTCGTCCCTCCCCCTCGCCGTTACACACATAACTGCGCCTCTCCTCCCCTCCTCTTCACCAAACAGATTTTGATTTTAGTATTTTAGCCGTCATTAAAAGGAACCAAGCACAATATAGCCCAATCTATGCTTAAAAGAATCCGAGCGACGTGAAGTATTGATCAAGAAATTACGTCACACACTTAAAAAATTGCTTAAAACTAAGAAAACGATGTCAAATATGTTTATATTACTGACTTTCAACATTTTTTATGGACTGGCTCACCAGTCACATTAGTAAATTTCATTGTAAGCTTTACATAGTTCACTGTGGACTATTAGAACGAGTATAAACCGTACTCTCAATACATAGTTAAAACAAACGTTTGTTTATGCAGCGTAATTAGCGCATTGGTAATACGTAATTTTCAAACATTAGTTTTATTTTAAATATTCTTCAGCAGAACTTGAAAAAGGCGAAGTAAAATAAACTTGTGGTCTCAGCTGCTATTACTTGTCTCCATCAACAGATGACTGCACTGAAAACACGTGCAGTGTTCGATTGAGTGCAACATTTGGTTTAAGACACAACAGAACCTCAAATTAATTATTTTTCACATCTATGATGTCCGTAAAGTATCACAATGTTCTTTCAAAGACTAAAATGTCTGCAAAAATGAGTTATTAGCGGAAAACAGTACTATGTTTACGTCAAGTATCTCAATGTTATATTTTACATACACACATGTATGTCAAATTAGCCTAAAACATGATTATCAACTTTAAAGTAAGTACTACAATACTACTTCCATGTCTAAATAGTTTCAAATAACATGATAGACTAGCAATTGACATTAGAACCTACGCCTGAGAGGTCGATGTCAGCAAACTATCCTGAACAGGCTTATAACAGCAGAAAAAGCATGTTAGCGACAACACTACACGAAAGAGGCAAGCACAAAAAGAAACAGACATTTTGATTTGTTGGCAGACATTGATTAATTAGGTTTACTCTCGATGTTCGTCACAAGCACTGTTTTACGAGGGACAGAGATAATGCATAACGTTATTCACTAGAAAAATATAACTTATGATATTGACTGACAGTTAACGCTTATATTACAAATGACTCAGATCTACTAGAGATCGCCAATTGTAACTATGACGCCTAGGCTCTGTGACGGTTTATAGACTGTATTCTCTATAATCAACTATAAAATAACACCAACATCTAATAAAAGTATGTCATGTGGAAACACACACTCACATACACAACATAGTCAAAAGACAAACAAACTGAGCAAACATCATATTAGCATGGAAGGAAGGAAGAATATGTTTTAACCATTTTATTGCGACGTAGCAGTGAAACAGTAGACGTTTTTGGTGCTACACAATGAGAACTTTCGTTCTGTTTAACACGATGACACAGTTGAAACTTCTACAAAGAAGGTGGTGTAACGAGACAGAGTCGATATCTCGAAAATAATTTCCTTTTTAAAATTATTTATCATTGATCAAACACAATACACACACACACACACACACACACACAAACACACACACACACACACACACACACACACACACACACACACACACATACACAAACGTAGCCTGCACGTTTGTGGTAATATGCTAGTCTAATTAGAGACCTCTGCAAAAATTCGAGGAGCATAAAATCGTATTATTTCTTGAAGTGTGTAAGATGTCACACAGTTTGCTATCACGATGGACTTTCAAGTTAAATATTTATACATTTGAACTGTCTGCAGCTTGCTTATTATAACTACTTCAATAAACTATAGGGTAATAGACGACTTGTGTTCGATCTTCGCACTGGGCATTAATTTCATCTAAATACATAAAAACTGGTTGCAAAAACACGCACATGAGCACTACTACAGATCTGACAAGTTACCAATGTTACTCTCATGTCTGGAACTCATCTCTAAAACCGAGAGATCGATACACCTACCGCACTTAGCAAGCGCAATGGACCTTAAAATAAAATACTTACGCACATAAATTGTATGTGTAACTAATTAAATTCCACACAGCTTCCATACTGACAACATTAACTTTATCTAGAACATTACTGAAACTTTAACATAAGGTCTAAAGTACCCTGAGAATTAGCAGAACCACATGAACAACATGAAGGAACAAATAAAATTAACGCAGCAAATGCGGAAAATGTCAGCTTCTTTAAACAAATGGGACCTTTGGGCGCCATACTTTTAGGGCGTTGGATCTCCCCAGAAAAGTATTTATAAGCAACTTCCACGTCTCCAGTGCGTAATATCACATTGCGGCCGAACTGTCCACATCCAGAGGGACGACATAAAGCGCATTCTGGACGTGGCGTGCTGGTTATATATTTTGCGTCTAGGCCTCTTCAGTACATCATCCCGAAGAACTATCTTGTCATGTTGTGAGGCAAGATTTGACATTAAGGACAGATGAATTCGTTGTCAGGCAACAAACATCGAAAACATGTTTCGTGGTAATAACTAAACGAATCTCGATCATTAAAACAAGCCCATACTGATCAACCTCGCCTCAGTAAACCCTGATCTTCTTTCTCGAGACCAGCTATGTAGGGACGACGACACAGGAAGTTAAATGGCTCATATGTACGTCACTTTAGCACGTAACTCTTGCCCTAATTCGACTGAGGCGAGATCTACGACCATTGATTGTACTACCATATGGTACAACATCCATATTCCGGTCTTAAAAACAAGTAAGCGGACGGCTTGTATTAAGTTGCTATAGCGAAGCGGAGCGCCTATGCAATTTAAAGCTACAGCTGACTATGACAGACGTAATGTAGATGCCTCCCTCTCTCACACGTTTGTATGTGAAGAGCAAACACACATATGGAACTGGACGCGGAAGAAATTAGCAGTCGTAAATATATCTGCTCCGCACACCATATACATTACCGGCATTTGTACCAATCAGCGAAACTCAAGAGCTACGTATGGCATGTGGGTCAGTTTATTTTACAAAACCTCTTGTAGGAGTAACTACCGCACATCACGAAGGAGCGTTATTATCTGAAGACGATTTAGAGTTTAAGGTATAAGAAACGCTTCCAGAATTGTTTTTAATGTGGCGTTAGTCGTGTAGTGTGACGCCTAGTTCAATTTATTACAATATATTCACATACTCTTGTACGGTCGGTCTCAATTTTGCTGTTAATTATAGCGCCTGCGAGTGATCATTCATTACTTCTCTTTCCTCGGCTGGACAAAAGAAGAAATAAGAGGGTCTATACAGAAATATAGGATTTTATTAGGTTTGTTCTGTTCGAAACGCAATTATTCGTGCGAAGAACATGCCACTGAAGTAACACATAAGAAGTTTTTCGCGGAGGGCTTACCGACGATCTCAGTGTTGGTTTAAAAAGGATGACAAAGGCCAATGAAAAAAATAAAAGAAGGTAATTGTAGGCAGTGTCTTATCCATAGTTGTCAAAGGTTGCCGGGCTTTTAGGTTTCGTGAAGCGCATAATTGTGTATTTTTCTACGTTAACAACTGCTTGCCCGTCTTTACACCAGGCGGATATTTTGTTGAGACATAAACGAATGTTATTACAACTTTTACCGAATAGAATTTTCTCAAAGGTAACGGCATTATCTGGGAAAAGTATGAGATTGCAGGTAATACTGCCCGCTAAGTCATTAATTTGTAAAATGCACAGCGAAGGTCCTATGACACTCACCGGCGTTTCAAATGGAATAATAATTCCTAGTGGCTCAGTGATCCGGTGCAGGTCCTTAAATTGTACACCACTTCTGCTCCTTGAGTAATGTGTAATGACTTGTTTACTTGCGGAGGCCAAAGCCCTGTGGTGTTCAGTGGTCGATTCGACATACTACCTCAAAAATTGAGGTTATTACGAAAAACGTTTGTCACAAAATAAGTATTTTCTAATAGTGCGATAAAACTTTGCAAATTGTTTGGTATCGTCTTCATATCATGTTTTATGTTGATTCCTAGGTATATTTGAATTTTTCCCGAAAGATAGTTTACACTGACATTTAATCGTCAGAAACTCGGAAGTGGAGAGTACTACTTGGTAACGGATCTAATAAAGCTTTATTAACGTAAAGCTATAACAAAATTTGCTGAAAATGTGCATTAAAATTATATAATTTAGACATTGTTAAGAATTACTCTCCACCATTCGCTGTGCAGTGGCTTTCGGAGTACATATGTAGAAGCCTAGACTTGACGCGTCTTTTAATTTATTTTGAACACAAGGTCGAGAGATGACAACTTTCTACAAAATGACTTATAAAGTATGATGAACTTGTTTATAATTCTTATTTATGCACTCTTGAATTTTAGCAGTCCTTATAAATAAAGAAATATCGACATTGGATCAGTTATAAAGAGGAAGAAACGGGAATCCTCATTAAATACGGGGTGATCAGAAGCAAGGTATGAACTTCCAAAGAAAGTGCTACCCAACATGCAAGCCTGCTTTTTTCAACACGACGGAAAATTATATACACCACTACTGTAAAGATGAATTCCGACCGGAATATTGGTTTGAATAATATCATCTGTGTACATGGCCTGAAATAAAGGAATGCAAGCTCCTTTTGTGAATGTACCAATGAAGTACTATTTGTTGATATCGTATTTTGTTATTAGGTTGTCTACGTTATACTGAAACAGAAACAACTCGCTACAAATTTCGTAATACGACGGTGGACAAATAAATGGATCCGAATTTTTGAAAAGGTAAATTACATATGAAAATTTAATGTGTAAAATTTAAAACTTTCTACAAAATGACTTATAAAGTACGATGAACTTGTTTATAATTCTTATTTATGCACTCTTGAATTTTAGCAGTAAGCCAAGAGGTACTATTTCTAATATTATTACGACATGCACAAATGATGGGAACCATCCATTAACTACGAGGCATTGTGGGCACAATGCAGTCCAAAGTGAAAACAGTCGATGAAATGTGGGTAACAGAAAACTTGTTAGATAATGGTGGCCTTAAAAGACGAAAGCTGGTTTGTGGCTACATAAATTCTTTTGAACTCCAGAAAATTTTATGTTTTCATCGTTAAATACAAAATCATTCTCCAACAAACGATGCCATAAATCAGTAACACGAAGAAAATGCTTCATAACAACCGTTAAACTAATTCAGAAGAGACTGCAGCAGGACTCAGGATTTGAAAGTGCGTAATGACTTCAGAAAGTAAGTTCGACATGCCGTCCCACACTAAGACCATTGCGCAACAGGAGCGCCGCATTGTCAGAAGAGAGCATATGTTCTGGCTTTCCTGCAGCGACAGTTCTGGTGCCATACGGATAGTAGGCAAATCACAGTGTGGGAGTGAAATGGTGCTGCAACTGGAAACGTAATCAGAACTTGAAGTACGTGGGACTGTGCGTTCTTGAGGGCAAAACGTCTAAATTACACTCAGATTCAACGTGAAATACTGGCTGTATAAGGACCAAATGTAATGTCGCGTCCAAACGTAGTCAAATAGTGTCAACAATTTCACTACGACCGCACAAACGTGGGTGATGTTGATCGGGAAGGATGGAAGATCTTGCACTTTGCGATTTCCATCTTTTCCGCAGACTGAAAGAACTTATGCAGGGAAAGAGATTTTCCAACAATGAAAACGGTCACACAGTAGTTCAAAAATGGCTGCACGACCAAGGAATGGATTTCTATAGTCCTGGAACTGAACGATTAGTTTACAGAGACTTTGTGTCTATGTTGATAAATACACTTGCGTCCAAAATTAAAGCAACAAATGGAACTGTGCAAGATTGCGTTTATTTTTCCACAAAACAGTATAAACATGTGATAGTACAGCAGAAACAATGCAATGAATACAGAACGCAAACAATTGCAGCATGCATAACGGTAGACAAAAATGTTCTTAGTTTATGCCAATTTAACGGATTCGCACACACATTTCGACAGCTCGTTACCGTGCTTAGTATGGAGTGTGATCACATCTGGCAGCAACACAGGCATGACAACGACGAGGCATGCTGTGAACGATGTCATCAGTCATGTGGTAAACATAATCCATGCCCACAACACATCCCCGATCTCGATCTCTTCCCACAATGTTTGGGTCCTGAAATAGTGCTCTACATTCCCTCCAGATGCGAACCCATCGAGAATCACTCTCCAGACTAAATTGGGCTCATCTGTGTAAAGAACATTGCCCCACTGTTCGACCGTGCAGGTGGCATGTTGATGACCCCACTCCAGACGTTTCCTTCTGTGAAGATGCGTCAGAGTTTCCCAAACAGAATGTCTCAAACAATAAAGTGCAGTCGACCGAAGCTTTGTGCATACCGTTTGCCTCGATAAAACATATCCACCGGACGCTGCGAGGTCACATGCCAGCTGCCGTGCAGTACTAAAGCCGTATGTCGTGCCCTTACTGCCAAATAACGGTCCTCTCTTCTGAAGTCACACGTGGTCGGCCCTGCCCTGGTCTTCGGGATACAGTTTCGGTCTCTATAAACTGTCACCACATCCGAGAAGCAACAAACGATTCACATTAAGCCATCAAGTCAAATCAGTTTGCGATTGTCCTGCTTCCATTCTTTCTATGGCACTCCACCATAGCGAGTGTTGTAGTCATCTTCTCTGTGCCATACTACACCGTCTGTGAGTGAGTACACAGCGATTGTAGATGTGGAGCTACCGGGCAAAGACTATCTCGTTTCATGAGTACGCTGACTTTATCTCTGGCATGGTTATCCGTTGACCGGAATGCCACCTTCCGTGCGGAACACGACCGTACGGACATCTGGTTGAGAGTTAGTATGATTATGTCTTAGATTAGACACAGGACGGGGAAAATAACGGTTTGTTCCTTTAATTTTGGATAGCAGTGTAGTTTCGTGTATATGCGTCCTTCTGACGTGTAGTGCAGTATTCAATAAAAGTTACTTGGCCTGCCATGATAATATGTAACTTCCCTCTTGAAACCCTCTCGTTATCAGTTTCCATAATATTGCTGTCTGAGGAAGTTCGCTTTGGTCACTTTCAGCTGGAGAGCTGCAATCTCTAAATACCTAATTACACAACGAAATACTACGTAGTCAGAACAAAAACTGAGATTTTGCAGTTGTGTAACGCTCTGGTTAATCTCTCGTTCCACGCATTCATTAAATCAGGAAATCAGTCAATGTATACACTAGAGCTCTCTTTCAGCCTGTAACTAACCTCGTTCGCACGTAATCCTATCAGTTTCATTTGTCTCTAGTAGCATCGATAGCAACGGAACTATCAGTATCGTTTACCACTGGGACGTTAAACTTCAACGTGGTCCAGAAAAGAAGGAACAAACATGCCAATGGAGCACTGCTTTATCATGGCAATCGACGTCCGCCGTGTATCATGCTTTATCAGCATTGCCACCGTCGAATGTAAAAAAAAAAATCTGTCAGGTAATGCAGGAAAAAGTAGGCCGATATTGTAACGACAAAATGACTAACTTCAACACACAATAACGCCCTCATTTAGAAACACACCACACGGCTGCACAGCAACTCGAGACATGGGAATAAACTCTTCATTCTGAATCTGGGGGAATATGTTCATATTCACAGGTTAAAACTTAGCCAGCCAAAAAGCTTTTTAGTAAGAAACTTGACCACAAATGGCAACATGTTCCGTAGTCGATGTCGCTAACGCACGCCTAGAACGAGGCGCTCATCTCGGAGGTACACCGGTTCGAATCCTGATGCTGGGTGAAACTTTCACCATAAGTATGTGGCCGGCGAGAGGAGGAGGGATTGCGATGTAAGGTTTCTGACATTAATCTGTGTGACAGCGTCCTGGATTACATTCCAAATCTCTTAGCAGCATCTCATAAAGTGAGGGCATGCGACACTCTTGATGGTGATTCGTTCGTTGGATAGGGATGTTAAGTTTGACGGTACCATTGGTGCTATTCGAGAGGAATAGGCTATGTGCCGGCGGTGGGTTTCACCCTCTCCCTTATCTTATCATCATTCACCACAGCCATAACACTACACTAATACAAGCATCCGATACACTCACCTACGCTCGACATGTACAGATTGGCACAACTATCACATCTGCGAGGGAAGGGACCGTTGTGTACGTAGAAAGAACACCCCGTCCGAATGGCGGCTACACTTATCTTGTGGCATTTTCCAGCCACAGTGCCAGATGACATATACAGTATGTGATCAAAAGTATCCGGCAGCCCCAAAAACATACGATCTTCCTATTAGGTGCACTGTACTGCCAGATACTCCATATCAGCGACCTCAGTAGTCATTAGACATCGTGAGAGAGGAGAATGGGGCGCCTCACGGAATTCACGGACATTGAAAGTGGTCAGTCACTCGTGTCGTACGTCTGTACGTGAGACTTCCACACTCCTAAACTTCCCTAGGTCCACTGCTTCCGATGTGATAGTGAAGTGGAAACGTGAAGGGACACGTGCAGCACAAAAGCGTACAGGCCAACTTCGTCAGTTGACTGACAGATACCGCCTACAGTTGAAGAGGGTCATAATGTGTAATAGGCAGACATCTATCCAGACCACCACACAGGAATTCCAAACTGCATCAGAATCCACTGCAGGTATTACGTCAGTTAGGTGGAAGGTGAGAAAACTTGGATTTCATGGTCTAGCGGCTGCTCATAATCCACCCATCGCGCCGGTAAATGCCAAACGACTCCTCGCTTGCAGTAAGGAGCGTAAACATTGGACGATTGAACAGTGGAAAAACGTTGTGTGGAGTGACGAATCACGGTACACAATGTGGTAATCCGATGGCAGGGTGTGGGTATGGCTAATGGCCGGTGAACGTCATCTGCCAGCGTGTGTAGTGCCAACAGTAAAATTCGAAGGTGGTGGTGTTACGGTGTGGTCGTGTTCCTCATGGATGGGGCTTGTACCTCTTGTTTTGCGTGGCACTACCACAGCACAGGCCTACATTGATGTTTTAAGCACCTTCTTGCTTCCCACTGTTGAAGAGCAATCCGGGGATGGCGATTGCATCTTTCAACACGATCGAGCACCTGTTCACAATGCACGGTCTGTGGCTGTGTGTTTACACGACAATAAGATCCGTGTAATCGACTGGCCTGCACAGAGTCCGGACCTGAATCCTATAGAACACCTTTGAGATGTTTTGGAACGCCGACTTCGTGCCAGGCCTCACCGGCCGACATCGACACCTATCCTCAGTGCAACACTCCGTGAAGAATGTGCTGCCATTTCCCATGAAACCTTCCAGCACCTGATTGAACGTATGCCTGCGAGAGTGGAAGCTGTCATCAAGGCCAAGGGTGGGTCAACACCATTCTGAATTCTAGCATTACCGATGGAAGGCGCCACGAACTTATAAGTTATTTTCAGTCAGGTGTCCGGATACTTTTGATCACATAGCGTAAATTTTATACCAGCTATGATGAGCTTTAAAATAATAATATGATGACGGCAGTCAGAACACGGTTTCAATAGGAAAGTTGATGACTCGTAAGACACAGACCAAGCCCACATCCCGCGCACACTGAGAGTAGTTTATACTCAAATTAACCTCTTTTACTAGGAAATCGGCATGTTGCAGGTCCGATACCATCTCTATTGAGCCAGGAGACATTTACGGTGCCCGAAAACAGTTGGAAGTTCCCCATTACTAAGTAAGTAAGATATATGCATGAACTGTTGCTGCCGGCTGGCCGGGGTGGCCGAGCGGTTCTAGGCGCAACAGTCTGGAACCGCGCGACCGCTACGGTCGCAGGTTGGAATCCTGTCTCGGGCATGGATGTGTGTGATGTCCTTAGGTTAGTTAGGTTTAAGTAGTTCTAAGTTCTAGGCGACTGATGACCTCAGCAGTTAAGTCCCATAGTGCTCAGAGCCATTTGAACCATTTTTATTTTGTTGCTGCCTGCTGCATAATCCGCTAGTAGTTGTAATACGCGCCCAGATTTTCGCTGAGGTATTTTCACGCGGCGTACCGTGACATGGCACATTTTCGCTCTGCTCCAAACCGCTACCCTTAAAAAGCCTTCTGTACGCTATTTCCTAGATGGGGCTACTTAATGACTGTAGCTACCACGGCATACGGAGAACATTGCAGACTCGCATCCTCTGCACTCCTCGTTAGCGACTTATTATTTCGCAGAAGCGACAGCAGAACCATTTGCGATGGTCAGCACCAAAGTGCGATCTGAAAAGGGCGCCACTTGCTGTGAAACGAAACAGAAAAAATAAAAATCCGAAGACAAAAGAGATAAAAGATATGAGCGACAATTTGCTGGAGGAACTACATGGTGTGAATTAGATCGGACGAGTAACTCCTCCTCTCGATTCCTTAAAGAATCGGGATCCCATGTATCAAACAGCTACATACTGCTGATTATTTTATAAATGAGTTAATTTTCCATGTATCTCGGTGTTTATGATGTCGTATCTCTTGAACTACACCGAGGTGGCACAAGTTATGGGATAGCGATATGCTGATATACAGTTGGCGGTAGTTCCGCGTACACAAGGTATAATATGGCAGTTTGCATTGGTGGAGATGTACTCGGGTAACTTATGTAAAAGATTTCCTCCGTGTTTATAGCCGCACGACGAGAATTAACAGGCTTTGAACGCGGAATGATAGTTGGAGCTAGACGCATGGGATATTCCATTTTGGAAATCGTTAGATAATTCAATATTCCGAGATCCACAGTACCAATAGCAAAATTCTGGCATTACTTCTCACCACGAACAACGCAGTGGCCGACCGCCTTCACTTAATGGACGCGCGGGGTTGCCGTGAGGTCTTCGATGTCTTGTCACGGTTCGCGGCTCCCCCCCCCCCCCCCGCCCCTCCCCCCGGTCGGAGGTTCGAGTCATCCCTCGGGGCATGGGTGTGTGTGTTGCCCTTAGCGTAAGTTAGTTTAAGTTAGACTAAGTACTGCGTAGGCCTAGGGACCGAGACCTCTGCAGTTTGGTCCCATAGCCATTACCACAAATTTCCGATTTCACTTAACGAACGAGAGCAGCGGCGTTTGCGTGGAGTTATCAGTAGTAACATACAGGCAACACTGCCTGAATTTGCCGCAGAAACCAATGTGGGACGTACGACGAACATATCCGTTAGGACAGTGCGGCGAAACTTGGCGTTAATGCGCTATGGTAGCAGACGACCGATGCGAATGCCTTTACTGACACCACAACATCGTCTGCAGCGCCTCTCCTAGGCTCTTGACCATATCGTTTGGACCCTAGATGACTGGAAAACGGTGGCCTCGTCCCATGAGTCCCGATTTCAACTGGAAGAGCTGATAGTAGAGTTAGAGTGTGGCGCAAACCCCACAGACATGGATCCAAGTTGTCGACAGTGTACTGTGCAAGCTGGTGCTGTGTTTACATGGAACGGACTGGTCCAACTGAACAGATCGTTGACTGGAAATGGTTATGTTCGGCTACTTGGAGACCATTACGTTAAATATTTAACGTAAGGTTTTACCTATAGTAGGTACATTACGAAAGAATTAAAATTTTTTAAATTAGATCAATAATTGTATGGAATATTAAATGTCAAATTTTTGACGCCCTTGAAGCTGTTAGATAGGAAACCTTCATCTGAAATTGGGTATCCATTTTAACCGTTTTAAGGGGTGTTGCAATGCCCTATCCCGACAATGTTAAACTTAGTGACTTGGCTTCTCTGTATTTCAGGAACCACTGTAGCTATTGGCATGAAACTTTTACATGGCATTAAACTGTATGTTCTGAGTCTACTGAACTACAATAATTGCATTTCGCCACTGCTTTCGGAAATACAATTTTTTAACTACACGGTTAAGATCTTGTGTACTTTTTTGTACGTTACCCTAAATAATTTTAATTACGCATAGCATTATGTTGTTCTTTTAGTTCAGTAGACTCAGGAAATATATGTTACTACTCCCTGAAAATTTGAATATTCTACTCGAAGTGGTTTCTGAGATTTAGGGGAAAATGCAACAGAAAAGGTAAATTTTCAGGAACGGCTTCTAAAATTTCAAAAGACTGTAACTTACTTAATATATGCTTAATTTTTTATTTTTACTCACTCAGAAGCAACCTGCACCATACTTGATCTTTTCCGAAGTTTTTTCTTCTTTTCATCTTTCTGGACTTCTTAGTGTCCAACTGTGCTGCATACTCTGCTTTATCAATGCGAACCTTGTCCATCCGTTCAAGTTCTCTGATGCAGCTTGCTCCAGGATTAATTCCAATATGCTGTAGCATTTTCACCCTACCAATATTGCCATCATCAAAAACAATAACAGCATCACTGACCCCCCACTTTAGTGTCTTCATTCCAACAAAAACATTTTTTGGCAAGCGAGTCCATATAGGATTTTTCAACGACTTTTTGGGATTTTGAGTCTGACCATTTGAGTCTTCTTCATTAATTCAGGATTTGCCAGGTCCCTGTAAATAGGTTTTATGATATCCATGACTGCTGCTGTGATCGAATGTTTATGGCTGTATGAACTGTTTGAGTACTGGGCATTGCAGTAATTGCACCATGAATCAGGTCCAGGAGGGCAAAGGTAGTGTACTGGTTTTTCACCGGTTGACAGTCTGTGGAGGTAGCCCATACTGCCTGCTTCATTTTCAACAAATCCTCGGTATAATTTCTAATGGCCATCCCATAATACTTCTGTAGCTCATCGATCAATTTGTCTGTCAGCCTGCCTCTTATGGTTTTACCATCAGAAATTCCTTGTCTCTCAAAATTTGTTTCAGCTTCCTCAACCTGGTGCCCATCCTCTTCTGGACATGACCAACACCTTCCAGTTTTGTGATAATCTCCTCGCCATGAGGCTGAGCGGCTACTACACTGTTACATGCTTTTCAGTCTCCATCACCTAAGAACTTAGTGTACCATACTCCTCTTTCTTTCACAGATCGACTAAAAATTTCAATAGCTGGAGAGGCCTCCATACCACCACTTGTTCCTTCAAAATTTCTGTCACAGATATGCCCTTCTTCATTCCCTGATTTACACTTACAACAATGTTTGGTTAAATTCTGGAAATCTATTACCTTTCCAGTATCCACACTGGTCACTGTAGCAACAGAATTCTTATAACTGTAGACGCGCTTCTGCCAAGTACCATCAAAAGATACTGGTATGTCAGTCATACCATCATTTACTTCAACAGCTTCGTTTGCAGCACCCTTCATTGAGTCATATGCAACAGATTCCACAGCAGCTCCAATAAATCCCGCATACTTGTCGATTTTACAAGGTGGGCGTGGCATATTCATCACGGCACACATTATTTCTGCTGCAGTGTGTCCTTGGCCAATAGCTCTCAATCCATAAAACCACCTAACATTTGCTTCAAAATAATTATCTTTGTACCTATTAGAATTCCAAAATGAATGAACATATTTACAACTGGCACAATTAATAAGTTTCCTGGCTAATCCATTTAATACCTTACTGTCTTCATGTAAAGTAACTGGCCCTCCACAGATTTTACAACACACACATTCACCTAAAACCCTTGTTAGGATGTGTAAATCTACCAGAATATAACCTAACTTTCGTTTTGAGAAAACTGTGTATCACAACGTTTTATTTTAATCTTCGAAGCACTAATGAGTGTTTCTCTAGATATTGACGAGTACCTGTATTTCATTGTCTGTAACTTCACATGCCACATGTTGAACACAATGTTTCCTTTTATCCGAAAATCTATTACCATGAAACCCAAGTTTCTTAAAAACACTTCGTTTCGGCGTCATACTTTACTTTTCGAGAGATTTACCAATGTATTCATCACTTTTTCTCGGCAAAACGTTTGCACTTCGAAATACAACGCGTGTTCATACTATGAAACGATACGATACCGTTTTTAACAGTGCTAACAATACAAACACGAAATTTAACCTTTATAACACCGCAACCAAGAGCCTTCTGTATAAAAAATGACCGATTTTATTAGATCCTGAAGTAACGCGCATAAAAATTTTAATATTTTCAACCGGTATAGATTATACTTAAAAAAAATATTTCCCATGTAAGTTTAGAAGTGATACATATGTCATTTTATTCGGAAAATTGCAAATTTCATAATGAGATAAAAATCCGAAAATGTTAAAAAGATTTTCGCTCTAGCTCCCTTTAAGTAATAAAGCTGAACGAAGGTGAGGCAACTTTGCGAGTGTTTCTGAAATACAAAATGTGTAACTGAATAATTATTATTACTTTTGGGTGGCCCCCTCGTACATGCTGAATGGACTGTTGCGCCTATGTTACTGTGCTTGAAAGTGCACTGAATATGAGATTCTGTAAGCTTACTTTGATTGTCTAAGAGGATGCCAGTTTGCAATCAGATTAGGTGTCTTCGATACCGATGAACCTATTTTCATATGCGAGTAGTATTCTGAGCTCAGAAAAACTTTATAGAGTCTTCAGAGCTGCTTTCCACTGATACAAACCGCATTCTAGTACCATTTGTCACAATTCTGTACTCGCGACGCGTAGCTTAACGTCAAATTGAAACGTATACGGGACAGCGCAGTAACAGATATTAATAAGAAATCTTTACGTTTTTGAAAGAAAGTGAAGATCTGTTATAAACTTAGTTTCTCGCAATGTCCTCTAAAACCAGGAGCATGATTTCTGTAGTCTGTACAGACTACACTTTCAAGATGTTTACTTTAACTTAAATTACCAGCCGTTGTTAGGTAAGACAGAAGTTCTCGAACTCTGCGAAACAAAAAACATTTTTATTTAATTTTTTTTTTAAATTTCAGTGGGAAATTAAGAAAAGTTAATGAGCACCGTGCCTGCAACAGAACGCTGTGCATAATTAAAGAGTGAAATTTCAGCTCCTTGTGTAGCTGGCGGGCGCGCTATTTTCTCCTAATGTTGCATTCTCATTTGAAAACCGAGCGGTTAGGCCAGCGCGCTGCGGCCGCTGCGTGCATGGAGGATAGTGCGGCAGCCACTCCTAGTTCTGACACACAGCGCGACGAGTTCCGATCACGAACAGCTACTGGCCAAAAGAAGGCAGCTGCCAGTCCTCCAGCTCACCGCCAAAACTTATTCCGTACTTCTTCTGAGTTTAAACTATGTCGTCATTATGTCTAAGCACTCTGCGTCCCTCCTAGACACTCCTCTAACGAAAAACAGATCTTTAACACATTCTAGACGGCGTCCGAGTGTCAACCGTGCGGTGGCATAGCCACATTACGCATCTTTACAGGTCTAATGAAGTCACTGTCTGTGGAATCGTCCTCAGAGCCATAAAAACATTCATTCACACAGTCATCCGGATCTTCGTTCTCACTAGGAATATCTGAATACGCATCGTCAAGAGCTTCTGAAAGTATTTGAGATCCGTTAATTTCTTTCCGTTTTCTGAATAGGGCCACCTCTAAAAAACAGGAGGAGATTCAATATAAAATAGTAACTTGTGTATTATTGAATTACGATCAAACTGACAAATCAGCAAAAAGTATACTAAGGCAGTCGAATTTTGTACATTAACTACTGTTATAAACACCTAAATCGACGAATTACAAATACGAGGGGCGTTCAGTAATGTTACGAAAAACTCAGATTGGAAGGAACGCATAGAAAATGTTTAGTGGAAAGTTAAGCAAAGACTGTGTTTTATTGGCAGAACACTTAGAAAATCTAACAGATCTACTAAAGAGGCTGCCTGCACTACGCTTGTCCGTCCTCTCTTACAATACTGCTGTGCGGTGTGGTATCCTTACCAGATAGCATTAACGGAGTACATCGAGAAAGTTCAAAGAAGGGCAGCACGTTTGTATTATCGAGAAATAGGGGAGAGAGTGTCACTGAAATGATACAGGATTTGGGGTGGACATCATTAAAACAAAGGTGTTTTTCGTTGCGGCGGAATCTTCTCACGAAATTTCGATCAACTTTTTCCTCAGAATGCAAAAATATTTTGTTGACGCCGACCTACACAGGGAGAAACGATCATCATAATAAATTAAGGGAAATCAGAGTTCGTACGGAAAGATATAGGTGTTGGTTTTTTCCACGCGCCGTACGAGATTGGTATAATAGATAATTATTGTGAAGGTGGTTCGATGAACTGTGTCAGGCACTTAAATGTGATTTGCAGAGTATCCATGTAGGTGTAGAGGTAGATGTGGAGTATTCCCGCTTCAGCCCCTATAGTTTCATGTACTTACGATAGATGGCGGCACTATGCATAGCCTTCAAAATGGCGTCTGTTACGGAGATGAGTTCCAAGCAGAGAGCTGTCATTGAGTTTCTTTTGGATGAAAACGAGAGCATCGCAGATATTCATAGAGGTTTGCAGAATGTCTACGGAGATCGGGAAGTGAACAAAAGCACGGTGAGATGCTGGGCGTGGCGCCTGTCGTCGCAACAAAGTCGCTGGCGGCCGCATACATCTGTGACTGCTGCAACAATGGAACGTGCGGACACTCTCATTCGAAGTGATCGACGGATCACAATCAACAACGTCGCTGCTGAAATGAAGATCTCTGTTGGTAGTGATGATACACTCGTCCACCAGTTGGGACACTCGAAGGTATGTGCCCGCTAGGTTCCACGCCGTCTCACAGAAGACAGTAAAGAGCATCTATTTGTCTCAGTGAAGGATTCACTCCACGGGAAGCAGTACGTGGATGATGGGCAGGTTGTTGATGCAGCAAGACGTTGGCTTTTACGTCGACAAGTAGACTGGTACTATGCGGGCATACAAGCCCTCCGAGTAAGGTGGCGTAAGGCCGTCGCATTGAACGGAGATTTAGTTGTGAAATAGGGTTTTGTAGCCAAAAGAGTAGGGAGTAAGCCCGCATCTCGTGGTCGTGCGGTAGCGCTCTCGCTTCCCACGCCCGGGTTCCCGGGTTCGATTCCCGGCGGGGTCAGGGATTTTCTCTGCCTCGTGATGGCTGGGTGTTGTGTGCTGTCCTTAGGTTAGTTAGGTTTAAGTAGTTCTAAGTTCTAGGGGACTTATGACCACAGCAGTTGAGTCCCATAGTGCTCAGAGCCATTTTTAGTAGGGAGTAAACAATGTACTGGAACCATAAATAAAACGAACCCGCTTTCAGGAAATATGTGTTACATTAATTACTGAGCGCTTCTCGTATATCACGGCAACTGGCATCTACAGATAGCGTCTACAAAAGACGAGCATCTCGAGATGGCGTGCGAAGCTGGAGTAAATTCGGGATAAGTTCGCAATATGCTAATTGTACGCCTACGAGGGTCACTAAAGAAATGCATAACATATTTTTTTCAAAAATTATTCTTTTGTTCTACGTATTTGTTATTGACGAATATCATACATTCTTTCCACTTGTATTCAAATTCAGTACAATCTTTTCCCGCAATTAGCGTCGTCATAGCGCTCCATGAAGATGGTTGGTGCACTTGTTCGTCTGAAGCAATGTGCTCTCATAGAGTCCCTGTGTTGCGAGAACGAGACGGTGACAGACATGTATGCGGATGACGCTCCTGATGGCAGTACAGTTAGTCGTTGGGCAAGATCATCTGGTGACCGTAAGCACACCAATCATTGGGACCTCCCACGCTGCGGCAGGTCGTGAGCTGCACACAGTTCTTACAATGTGCTGTGTATTGATAACACGATTTTTGCTGACAAACGCACAATATTGATCGAACTGTCACACCGAGTGGGAGTGGGAGAAGCGAGTGTATGCAGAGTACTAAGACAGTTGAAGTTGAAGAAGGTTTACTCTAGGCGGGTTCCGAGAGCGTTAATGGGTGGCCACAAAGAAATACGGAAGACAGTGTGCAGTGAATATTTGGGACAATACGAATAGTCCTTCTTGGAAGACATGTGACACTGTAAGACTTTGAAACGGAGACGAAAATACAGTCGATGTAATGACATCATACAAAGTTGCCGTGAAAGAAGAACTCCAAAACTACGCTTTCAGCGGTAAAAATGATAACTACTGTGTTTTCTGATTAAGAAAGACTGTAACTTTTGGAAATCATGCCACGCGGAACCGGTATAATTCTCGGTAGCATGTGGCAAACCTTTAAAAGTCTTCATACTCAAATGTGTCGCGTTCGACAAAATCGGCAAAACACTATGATCTGCTAATGCATGATAACGCCCAGTCTCTTGTCAGTGAGAAAACCAGCACTGAGATGGAAAAACTTGTGTGGACCACACTGGAACTCTCACCCTACAGCTCTGATCTGGAACCGCGTGATTACCACCTCTTCGTTAATTTGAAGGAATGTTTTTGCGAAACGAGATTTGCAGATGACGGCTCCCTTGTGAAGGCTGCAAACAATTGGCTCAAACTTTCAGGTTCGGGCTTCGGCCGAGGGTGCACAGGGTATAGTTCGACTGTGGCGTGAGGCAATTGAAAGGGACGGAGATGTCGAAAAATGACGTTTTGTCCCTCAATAAAGTATCAGTATACTGTAAAAATATAAAAGGTATGGCAAATAAAGTGAACATAAAAAAACAATGTACATTGGTTTTTGGGGTGACTCAAGTCATATTTTCTTTGATGCAGTCATAGGTAATATTATATATTGTTAGCCGGTATCGGCCACGGCCAATGGTGGCCAATACCGATTAACGATGCAAAACAATATCTGTGGCTACATTGAACTAAACACTGAGCGAACAATAAAAATGTGACTCACTGTCTCCACGACAAAATGTAATTTCTTCCTTTATCCGTAACTGTCCTATTCAAATGTTTGTAGGTGTAGTAGGAAGTTTTCCTGACACATGATATATTCCTTTCCCTTCTTTTTACTCAGTACTGAACTTCTGTAGCCACAAAATTATGTGATGCAAAACAAATTCAGAGTCTGACATCTGCGGCTTTTGAGGAAGGAAATATTTTATTTGAATTTAATTAGTTGCGAGGAAAGAATATCAGCAATTGGTGGTTGTATGCCTGTTAACCTGCTTTTGTGCACAGCAGACATGGCCTATCAATACCACAACAGTTTTAGAATTTGAAGTGGTGCGGGAATAAGTGTGGGTCGGCGTTTGACGACTGGACAACATTTGTGTACTTCATGTGTAAACATTAATTTTAACAGAACTGAAGTTTCATAACAAGAAGCAGGACGAGATATGCTGTCCATTACATGAACTCATAGGATAAGTTAACTTTGATGTAAATAAATAATAAAAATAATAAACCAGGAGAGAACCTAACATTCTGACTGGTCCGTTGTTAGTCGGATTCAGGCAGACGCTTTCCCAACGAAAAGATGTGATGAGACCTTTGGCCTGATTCGTCACATGCGGATGGGCATTGTCTTGCAGCAAAACTATGCCCTTGCTCAACTTCCATGGACTGTTGCTTTGATTCTGGTGTGACGTAGGCTACCCATGTTTCATCGCCCCTAACAGTTTGGCTTAAGAAATCATCACCGTCGTTGTGTTACCGCTCAAGAGAAGTCAATGCACTGTCTAAACGTTTGGTTTTGTGCACACCCGCCAACATCTTTGGTACCCTACGTGCGCACAGTTTTCGGTAATTCAAGTGGCCGGTCACAATGCCATACAAAAAACTACGAGAAACATTAGGAAAGTCATCCCGCAAGGAGGAAATCGTAAAGCGTCTGTTTTCTCTCACCTTATTGTCCACTTCCTGCACCAAACTTTCATTAACGACCGAAGGACGCCCACTCCGTTGTTCATCATGCACATTTGTGCGGCCATCTTTAAATGCTCACTCCCACTTTCTTACCATTCCATCACTCATAATGTTTTCTCCGTAAACTTCACAGCTCTCACGATGAAAATCGATCGCTTTTAGGCCTTTAGCACTAAGAAATATTATAACAGCCCGTACGTCACAGTCAGCAGGACTCACGATTATTAGAGGCATCTTGAACACTCAGTACACAACGTAAACAAGGAAGAATCAGACTGTAATGGCGTCAGTGCGTAGATTAAGGTACAGGCTTTCATGTAAAAATAAAATTATTGAGATAACTCAGCACGTCTTTTTTTAATTCCAAAACGGTGCTTACTTAAAAAACACGCCTCTAATTTGTGAGTCTATGTTATTAAACCAGCTGCTGCAATCATACAGACGCATTCATTTTTCGATTTAGAGCATTTTGAGTTCGGCTTTCAGAAGGTTAATGCAGCACTTTGGCGTGAAGTATGGTTGTCGCTAACTTCACGCCACCACCTCTTCTCCCCCTGCTGGTTATATACAGCAGGTGAAAATTTCTTCCGACGCCCGGGTTCCCGGGTTCGATTCCCGGCGGGGTCAGGGATTTTCTCTGCCTCGTGATGGCTGGGTGTTGTGTGCTGTCCTTAGGTTAGTTAGGTTTAAGTAGTTCTAAGTTCTAGGGGACTGATGACCATGGCTGTTAAGTCCCATAGAGCTCAGAGCCATTTGAACCATTTTTTGAAAATTTCTTCCAAGAGGAGGACTTGTACTGGTTACTTCCTAGTTGAGTACCGCTGTAGCGAAGTGCATCAGCGATCTCAGCTAAGCAGGTGGCTTTAAGTTGTCTTCCCTGCCCGCGTTTGTAGCTGACAGTCAGCGTGCTTGCAGTGTGGTGAACGCTGGGGACTTCCCTCAGTGGCGGGACGGAAAGCGATGCGCTGAGCCTCGTGAGGTAGGTGAGGAGAGTTGACGACGGATGTATGTTGACCACATGCTTGTCAATATTGTATCCCATGAACACTGCAGGCAGAGGATTAATAACAACTGGGCAGTACTGTACAGTCTTCAGGGCCTTCTCCCTAAATTCTACTGCAGTGATTCATTTACATAGAATCATTGATATGACTAAATTTTATCATCAGTGAGTAATTGCTAGGTGGAAGCAGGTGGTAGCACAAAGATCGATGTAATATGTGGTATAGCGGCCGAGGTGGAAGGTGAAGCTGGCTGTGATAAGTCAGGAGGTATGGCAGTTCAGACCCCAGAGTGTGGATGCATTAGAATTGCGGCAGGTGTCGGATGGGGCTCCTTCATGGAAACAATGTTGATTGAATTAGTCCTTTATTCCATAACAATTAGCGACGTAGGCGGCCACGGCCGGTGAAATATGCCGGAGTCAGCAATAGCCCATATTACGAGTTTCCCAGGATGATGGCGGCGGCTGTCGAGCTATTGTGGTCAGCAGCATAGCAGAGGCCCTGACACCAGGCGGCGGCAGCGGCCAGTGGTGGACAGCAGAAATACACATCGGGGCAGGAGGGGTCAAACTGTGGCCTCTGCCATGTCTGATATCGATGGCGTTTGCCCACCCTGGGCGATGGACAGCGACAGTGGTTGCCCACAGCCTGCCGCGGTGGTCTAGCGGTTCTAGGCGCGCAGTCTGGAACCGCGCGACTGCTACGGTCGCAGGTTCGAATCCTGCCTCGGGCATGGATGTGTGTGATGTCCTTAGGTTAGTTAGGTTTAAGTAGTTCTAAGTTCTAGGGGACTGATGACCACAGATGTTAAGTCCCATAGTGCTCAGAGCCATTTGAACCATTTGGTTGCTCACACGAAGCGATGACGGCTGGGCAGCTAGATGGCCCAATCTCGTGACCCTCTCCATCAGGAAGACGACAAGTGGCAGTTGACAGTCACCCAGAATGTGACTCACTGGTGTAAAGGCATCAAGTCGGCAGCATTCGGACGCAGCACAGACATTGGCTTGCAGCTGCTGACGGCGGGGTCTGGCTACAGCAGCTGCCTTGTTCATCTCAGTGCATAGATTGGTCTCGGCTAGAAATGGAATGGAAATGTAGTCCCATGCTTCCCGGCAGAGCGTAGGGGAATGATGCGTGAGACCCGCACCACCGTACTAGGCAAGGTCCTAAAGGAGGTGGTTTGCCGTTGCCTTCCTCCGACCGTAATGGGGATGAATGATGATGATGAAGACGACACAACAATACCCAGTCATCTCGGGGCAGGTGAAAATCCCTGACCCCGCCGGGAATCGAACCCGGGACCCCGTGCTCGGGAATCGAGAACGCTACCGCGAAACCACGAGCGGCGGACAATCGGCTAGTGACTGGTGATGACTGAGAATGAATGCCTCAATTCTTGTGGTATTTATACTAGCCAGGTACGCTCTCATTTCTGCAACAGCAGAAGTTCCGCCTTTCTAATCTAAAACACGAGGCATAGCCTCTGAGCAATCTTGACATCACGCTCCAGCTCTTCCGTCGTATTAAGAACTCTGCTGCCTGGGAGTACTGTAAAACTATCGTAAAATTTCCTTTTGGAAGCCCTGGCTGGTGACTTCTGCTATGTCGGCTTACTGAATACTCATTCTTGCGTGCTGAATGCTTGTTCTTGTGAGGTGGCACCTTCTTACCGGGCTGACTTGCGATACCCTCGTTATGATGTCGTTCTGCTAATTTGCCACAACAGCCATGTGCTACGCCATTCAGAACCGTGATGCAGAGGTGGCAATGATGACTACATTGTATTTTTCTTGCTGCTGCACTGTAATTTGCAGTTACACGATACAGAAACCCACAAGCGCAGTAATTCGAGGTCGTGATGAGTTAGAGCTCCCATTTTATTCCACACCATGTGAATAGTAACTTACAAACTCACTTCGTGAATATAGCCATACCTGGTCGCAGATATAGCTGATATCGGTTGTGTGCTTGTGTTCGTCGCAGTAACTATCCGTTTTCAAATCTTTTGGCGACAGAAAATTTCTGAGAATCATTCGCTGCTTAAAGGAAAGGTGGTTCACTACTTTTTTCTGTAGTCAGACTGTAAATTAATGGCTTTGTTTTAATTCAGAATCTCTCCATTCTGCGTCTTGAAGTGACATCTGTTGATGATGTGCTAGCGGCGAGACGAAAAGCGAAGCAGAATGCTCCCTTTGAGTGTGTGTGTGTGTGTGTGTGTGTGTGTGTGTGTGTGTGTGGCATTTGACTTTCTTCATTCAGCCATCTATCGTACCTACATGGTACCATTGTTATCACATGTTCGAATACATATTTCATTCACAATTTATGCCTGCCTTGACAAAAAATTTTGAGGGAATCTACTGTGACTTATCTGAAGACATTAACCCAGAAGTCATCTACTATAGTGTACATAAACAACGAAAAATCTGAATCTGGATAGCTGGTTGAATATTTAATCCCTGCTGTTCTGGAAAAAGGTTCATTGGTCCTAACCATTGTGTCATTTCGCTCGACCCCACTGGTGTTTTCGAAATGAGAAGGGTAGGTCCCAACACTGAATCCTCATCTACAACATGAACACAACACTCCAAAATGTTATTCCTGTTCAGTTACTTAACACCCACAGCAATCACTCTCATACGACTTTTCCTAAAGAGACAGTCTTCGTTGCTTTCCCTCTGACTCATCTCTACTGATGGACGGGTACATATACACAAAACCACTGTCTACAGGAAAGCAGTGCGGTATTTCATTGTTGCAGTTCTAGGTAAGTTTCTATTGTAGACGATTTGCAAGGTCGTCTCTGACCGAAAGAAAAGGCGAAATTTTTATAAGGAATATCACATTTAGAACTCTATTCCACTTCCCGCACAGGGTTTAGGTCTCCTGACGTTATCTCAAATCGTTTCAGGCACTGCGAGGGTGGTTGCTTGAGCATGTTCTCCCCTGCGTCGGTGGCCCACTGATTCGAAGCAAATGAAGTAACTTCACGAAGATGTAAAATGTTGCACATAACTTTTATTTCAAATTTGACCATCCAATCGACGGCAGGGTCATTACATGGCGTCCGAGTTCTCGTCAGACTGAGTGCCGGGGAACGCTGGGCCGTGAATATGTGTGAATATCCACCCGGAACTGTTCTGCGGTGATCTGAAGTAATTATAATCAGTACTGTAGCAAGAAACTTCCTGGCAGATTAAAACTGTGTGCCCGACCGAGACTCGAACTCGGGACCTTTGCCTTTCGCGGGCAAGTGCTCTACCATCTGAGCTACCGAAGCACGACTCACGCCCGGTACTCACAGCTTTACTTCTGCCAGTATCTCGTCTCCTACCTTCCAAACTTTACAGAAGCTCTCCCGCAAACCTTGCAGAACTAGCACTCCTGAAAGAAAGGATATAGCGGAGACATGGCTTAGCCACAGCCTGGGGGATGTTTCCAGAATGAGATTTTCACTCTGCAGCGGAGTGTGCGCTGATATGAAACTTCCTGGCAGATTAAAACTGTGTGCCCGACCGAGACTCGAACTCGGGACCTTTGCCTTTCGCGGGCAAGTGCTCTACCATCTGAGCTACCGAAGCACGACTCACGCCCGGTACTCACAGCTTTACTTCTGCCAGTATCTCGTCTCCTACCTTCCAAACTTTACAGAAGCTCTCCTGCAAACCTTGCAGAACTAGCACTCCTGAAAGAAAGGATATAGCGGAGACATGGCTTAGCCACAGCCTGGGGGATGTTTCCAGAATGAGATTTTCACTCTGCAGCGGAGTGTGCGCTGATATGAAACTTCCTGGCAGATTAAAACTGTGTGCCCGACCGAGACTCGAACTCGGGACCTTTGCCTTTCGCGGGCAAGTGCTCTACCATCTGAGCTACCGAAGCACGACTCACGCCCGGTACTCACAGCTTTACTTCTGCCAGTATCTCGTCTCCTACCTTCCAAACTTTACAGAAGCTCCCCTGCGAACCTTGCAGAACTAGCACTCCTGAAAGAAAGGATATAGCGGAGACATGGCTTAGCCACAGCCTGGGGGATGTTTCCAGAATGAGATTTTCACTCTGCAGCGGAGTGTGCGCTGATATGAAACTTCCTGGCAGATTAAAACTGTGTGCCCGACCGAGACACGAACTCGGGACCTTTGCCTTTCGCGGGCAAGTGCTCTACCATCTGAGCTACCGAAGCACGACTCACGCCCGGTACTCACAGCTTTACTTCTGCCAGTATCTCGTCTCCTACCTTCCAAACTTTACAGAAGCTCTCCTGCGAACCTTGCAGAACTAGCACTCCTGAAAGAAAGGATATAGCGGAGACATGGCTTAGCCACAGCCTGGGGGATGTTTCCAGAATGAGATTTTCACTCTGCAGCGGAGTGTGCGCTGATATGAAACTTCCTGGCAGATTAAAACTGTGTGCCCGACCGAGACTCGAACTCGGGACCTTTGCCTTTCGCGGGCAAGTGCTCTACCATCTGAGCTACCGAAGCACGACTCACGCCCGGTACTCACAGCTTTACTTCTGCCAGTATCTCGTCTCCTACCTTCCAAACTTTACAGAAGCTCTCCTGCGAACCTTGCAGAACTAGCACTCCTCAGTTTTAATCTGCCAGGAAGTTTCATATCAGCGCACACTCCGCTGCAGAGTGAAAATCTCATTCTGGAAACATCCCCCAGGCTGTGGCTAAGCCATGTCTCCGCTATATCCTTTCTTTCAGGAGTGCTAGTTCTGCAAGGTTCGCAGGAGAGCTTCTGTAAAGTTTGGAAGGTAGGAGACGAGATACTGGCAGAAGTAAAGCTGTGAGTACCGGGCGTGAGTCGTGCTTCGGTAGCTCAGATGGTAGAGCACTTGCCCGCGAAAGGCAAAGGTCCCGAGTTCGAGTCTCGGTCGGGCACACAGTTTTAATCTGCCAGGAAGTTTCATATCAGCGCACACTCCGCTGCAGAGTGAAAATCTCATTCTGGAAACATCCCCCAGGCTGTGGCTAAGCCATGTCTCCGCTATATCCTTTCTTTCAGGAGTGCTAGTTCTGCAAGGTTCGCAGGAGAGCTTCTGTAAAGTTTGGAAGGTAGGAGACGAGATACTGGCAGAAGTAAAGCTGTGAGTACCGGGCGTGTGTCGTGCTTCGGTAGCTCAGATGGTAGAGCACTTGCCCGCGAAAGGCAAAGGTCCCGAGTTCGAGTCTCGGTCGGGCACACAGTTTTAATCTGCCAGGAAGTTTCATATCAGCGCACACTCCGCTGCAGAGTGAAAATCTCATTCTGGAAACATCCCCCAGGCTGTGGCTAAGCCATGTCTCCGCTATATCCTTTCTTTCAGGAGTGCTAGTTCTGCAAGGTTCGCAGGAGAGCTTCTGTAAAGTTTGGAAGGTAGGAGACGAGATACTGGCAGAAGTAAAGCTGTGAGTACCGGGCGTGAGTCGTGCTTCGGTAGCTCAGATGGTAGAGCACTTGCCCGCGAAAGGCAAAGGTCCCGAGTTCGAGTCTCGGTCGGGCACACAGTTTTAATCTGCCAGGAAGTTTCATATCAGCGCACACTCCGCTGCAGAGTGAAAATCTCATTCCAGTACTGTAGCACTTTTAATGACTGTCAGGTGGTTTTCGTATTCTTACATTTATATTGACGCATCTCGGAAGTTACTGAGTCACGTCAGAGCATTCCACAGCGACCGTCTTGTCTGTACAGGAAGTCCTGTCCCTTGTAACTCCAGCCACGTGTAATGTACTTGCAGATCACATCCTGAAATGAACTGCAACACTTCCGCGTGCCAATGCCGGAACAGCACGTTGTTAGGTGGGTCATCATAATGATTCGTTAATCAGCGAAAATCTTAGAAAGGCAGTAAATATTACTTGAAACGGAAATGAATACACCAGAAGTGGCACTACACAGAAAGGGTGCTACAAGCGGTCTATAAATTATACAGAAATTAGTTGTCTACTCATGACGTAAAAGCGGTCATAGTAATTGCTCTCAGTGGAGGTCGCCTGTCATAAAGATTCATATGCACCAGGGAACAGAGATGAAAGATAGCTTAGCTGAATTAACCAGTCCACTGCGTGAGTTACGAGGAGATTTCAGAAAATAAGGTATACATTATTATACACTGAAGAGCCAAAGAAACTGGCATAGGCATGCGTATTCAAATACAGAGACATGTACACTGGCAGAATACTGCGCTGCGGTCGGCAACACCTATATAAGACAACAAGTGTCTGACGCAGTTGCTAGATCGGTTACTGCTGCTACGATGGCAGGTTACCAAGATTTAAGTGAGTTTGAACATGATGCTACCGTTGGCGCACGAGCTATGGTATTCAGAATCTCCGAGGTAGCGATAAAGTGGGGATTTTCCCGTACGACCATTTCAAGAGCGTACAGTGAATATCAGGAATCCGATAAATCATCAAATCACCGACATCGCTGCGGCTGGAAAAAGATCCTTCAAGAACGGGACCAATGGACCAATGACGACTGAAGAGAATCATTCAGTGTCACAGAAGTGCAACCCTTCCGCAGATTGCTCCAGATTTCAGTGCTGGACCATCAACAAGTGTCAGCGTGCGAACCATTCAGCGACAAAGCAACGACATGGGCTTTCGGAGCCGAAGGCGCACTCGTGTACCCTTGATGACTGCACGACACAAAGCTTTACGCCTCACCTGGGCCCGTCAAGAGCGACATTGGACTATTGATGACTATGATGACTATGTTGCCTGGTCGGAAGAGTCTCGTTTCAAATTCTATCGAGCGGATGGACTTTACGGTTATGGAGACAACCTCATGAATCCATGGACCCTGCATGTCAGCAGGAGACTGTTTAAGCTGACTGAGGCTCTGGAAATGTGTGGGGCGTGTGCAGTTGGTGTGGTATAGGACTCCTAATACGTCTAGATACGACTCTGACAGGTGACACGTAGGTAAGCATCCTGACTGATGACTTGCGTACATTCATGTCCATTGCGCATTCCGACGGTCTTGGGCAATTCCAGCAGGACAATGCGACACCCTACAACTCTAGTATGTTACAGAGGGACTCCAGGAATCCTCTTCTAAGTTTAAACACTTCCGCTGGCCACCAAACCCCACAGAGATGAACATTATTGACCATATGAGGGATGTCTTGCAGCGTGCTGTTGAGAAGACAACTCCACCCTCTCATACTCTTACTGATTTATGGACAGAGCTGCAGGATTCATGCTGCCAATTCCCTCCAGCACTACTTCAGACATTAGTCGAGTCCATACCACGTCGTGATGCGGCAGTTCTGCTCGCTCTACACGACATTAGGCCGGTGTGCAAGTTTGTTTGGCTCTTCAGTGTAGCAGGTCTAATAATCCAGAATGAGATTTTCACTCTGCAGCGGAGTGTGCGCTGATACGAAACTTCCTGGCAGATTAAAACTGTGTGCCAGGAAGTTTCATACCAGCGCACACTCCGCTGCAGAGTGAAAATCTCATTCTGGATACATCCTCCAGGTTGTGGTTAAGTCATGTCTCCGCAATATCCTTTCTTTCAGTAGTGCTAGTTCTGCAGGGTTCGCAGGAGAGCTTCTGTAAAGTTTGGGAGGTAGGAGGCGAGGTACTGGCAGAGGTAAAGCTGTGAGGACGGGGCGTGAGTCGTGCTTGGGTATCTCAGTTGGTAGAGCACTTGCCCGCGAAAGACAAAGGTTCTGAGTTCGAGTCTCGGTCCGGCACACAGTTTTAATCTGCCAGGAAGTTTCAGGTCTAATAATGTTTGTTGAATCCTGCATTGCACTTCAAAGAGCAACAGATACATGACACTGTTTTTCAATATAACACGTAATTCTCTGTAAACAATGTTCAGTTCCTCAATAGTAAAAATCCGCTCCTTGGTCACCGAGCCACTGTGTTGACGTCCTCATGGTTGGAAAGTCTATGACTGCTGCCAGTGAGTTGCTCGATTGTTATGTTAACATCCCCATTGTTGGAATGTCTGTGAATGCTATGAAGCAGTTCCTCTACTGCCTGGACATCGTAGTCTGTCGACGGCTTCCTTCCCAAACCGCATGACCCACGTCTGTGCCGGGCTTGGTCGAATTTTTGGCACCATTTCACTACGGCTGAACGTCACATTGCATTTAGCCCATATACCGTCAGAATTTGTGTGTGAAATTGTCATTTTGCCTACAAGTATCGTACTTTCCTGCGTACTTCAGCTTCGGAGTACGTTTCCAATAGCCGCACGTTTAAATGATAAACTGTGTCGCACATGTTAATCGTACCACAGCAGAACTACGTCCACTGCAAACCCAGAGCATGTAGTCTTCTCTAACAATGCGCCACTCCTGTTACGCACTGGTCTTAGCGTGGGACGATATTTGTAACTTACTTTTGAAGTCACCTCGTAATACTGGGATTTGGAATACTGTAGTGGCCACTCAAATTGGTTCACTTTTCTTTGTGTGGAAACCGTGTCTCAGCAAACTGTGTCCTTGCAAATATCTGAAAGTGAAATTAAACTGGAAAGTTGGAAGATAATGTTTTGTTATCATCAGATTTTTTTCCTTTGTTTGATTCATGTGGTCAAATAGCTGGCTGTATAGATCTGTTCTTAAAACATACTGTGCGCTCGCGTACAGACTGTTTGAAAGAAACACTGACAACGTTGAATAGGTTGCGCAGGACGACAAACTGGCCAATTTTTGGTGGAGGGAACCGACGTTTGGAATAATTTGGACTCTATGGAGCGTTGAAGTTTGAGAACTGAGGCGTAAACGTGTGTTCGGATTGTTTTTTGTTGGCGTAATAAGTTTTGTAATTTACTACTCAACAGTGTAAGACGGATTCACGCACTGAACGTAACAGCAAATCTGCACATGTGCTGTGCCGTCTCATAGTCCTCTTTTCTCATCACAGCTGCGTCCGCCTCGATGGCTGAATGATCAGCGCGACGGAATGCTATGCAAAGGGGACCGGGTTCGATTACCGGGTGCGCCGGAGATTTTTCTCTGCTTATGGACTGGGTGTTGTGTTGTCCTATCATCATCATCTCATCCCCATCGACGCGCAAGTCGCCGAAGTGGCGTCAACTCAAAAGACTTGCACCAGGCGAACGGTCTACCTGACGGTAGGCCCCAGCCACACGACACTTCATTTCATCATAGCTGAGTTTTCTACCAGTGCAGTAACTTTGTGACAGTATAACGCCATGTAGCTATGCACAAGTGACGAATGACCCATAAGCTACTTACGTACGCAAAAGTCGATTACAGTGGAAGAGCTGCTGTAATTTCCTAAGAGAAAAAATTTGCCAGTAGACATACACCTTATCTGAATCTAGATCTGCAGTTACATCTACAAGGTGTTCGCTTCAAGAGGTTGTACAGAGGACTTCGTAGGTCAAGTTTTATATGGGAAACCACGCGCGGAAACGTCACCCAACGCCGCTACAGGGCATCAAAGGCGCCATCAAAGGCGCCGAAGCCTGTAAATGTATGTATGTATAGGGTGATTCAATGTTGAAGATACAGACTTCCAAGGACGATGTATAAGGATAAATGTATCAGTTTGAGGCAAGGATCCCAGCACCGGAATCGAACGAGCCTGAAGATGTAACCGAAAACCACCCTGATATCTTTGACAGTGGAATACATGTGCTGCTACTGTTGTTGCTAAGAATGTAGGGTATCTAACTTTAAGAGATGGTAGTATGACGACTACCGCAGTCCACTTCACCCCACCGACGCCCCACACCGAACCCATGGTTATTGTGCGCTTCGGTTCCCGGTGGACCCCCCAGGGAACGTCTCACACCAAACGAGTGTAACCCCTATGTTTGCGTAGTAGAGTAGTGGTGGTGTACGCGTACGTGGAGAACTTGTTTGCGCAGCAATTGTCGACATAGTGTAGCTGAGGTGGAATAAGGGGAATCAGCCCGCATTTGCCGAGGCAGATGGAAAACCGCCTAAAAACCATCCACAGACTGGCCGGCTCACCGGACCCCGACACAAATCTGCCGGGCGGATTCGTGCCGGGGACCGGCGCTCCTTCCCGCCAGTAAAGCCGGGCTTAAGAGGATGGATACTAGTGACCCTATAACAAAGCTTAAGAACACCATATTACGAAAAAATAAATCTTAAAAGCGCCTCACTGCGATACATGGCGGTTATGGGGAGACATACACAGAATAGTGGACATGGGACGGTAGGCTAACGATTAAATCAATAGTCTCTTCCACAGAACCTTTCAAGAAAATCAAGAACAGTGGAGCTGTGTGTCTATGGCAAATACACGTCTAGTCACATTAATGTGACCACCAGTCAAAAGCCCGAATAACTACCTGGACGTGCAGAATGAGAATTATCGAGGCCCTGGGATGTGGAGCCATGCCAACTCCAGTGCCGTGGCAAGCTGCGCTACGTTTCTCGGTTGAGGATCCATGGCGCTTACAGCTCCCTCAAGGGCGTCCCACAGGTTCTCGACTGGATTTAAATTTGGGTAGTTCTGTGGTCGGAAGAGTACGGTAAACTTATCCCTGTGCTCTTCGAACCACGCACGTAGACTGCGAGCTGTGTGCGAGACGTTTGATTATCCTGCTGCTAGATGCCGTTGTGCCGAGGATAAATTAACTGCATGTTGGAGTGGACACGGTCAGCAAGGGTAGACGCATACTAGTGTTGATCCATTTTGTTTTCCAGAATGACGAGATTACCCAGGGAATATCACGAAAATAATCCCCAGACCAAAACGCTCCGACGATTGTTGCACGGGCTTTGCTTTTTAGACGTTTCACGCGGTACATGCCAACGGCCATTTGTCCGATGGAGCATAAAACGTGATTCATCTGAAAAGACCACCTGCCGAAGTCAGCGGACGTCCAGTTGTGTTATTGGCGTGCAAATTTCAGTCTTCGCCGCCGATGCACAGCGGTCGGCATGCGTGCAGGAACCAGACGCCTACTGTGGACGCTCATACGCAGCACCGTTCGTTGAACAGTCGTTGAGGAGACACTGTTAGCCCCTTGGTTCGTCTGGGCGGTCGGTTGCTGAACAATTGCACAGCTGTTCTCCCACACACATCTCCGCAGTCGTCGTTCACCCCTGTCGTCTATGGCCCGTGATGCACCACACTTGCCTCGGCGCCGGTTTTGGATAGCACCGTTTTGCCGTACACAGTACTTTAACCACGGCTGCACGCCAATAGTTCACAAACTTAGCCGTTTCGGATATGCCCGAAATCCAATGATCATGCCCTTTTGGAGGTCAGGTAATCGCTCCGTTTACGCATTACGACAACGACTGCGCTGTTTGCTGCGTCCCTCCCCCCCTCACCTTCCCCCCCAACACGCTTTATATACCCTCCACTCCTAGCGCTGCAACTTACCGTCTTTGGTGGTTATTGCACGTTGACGTTGAACATTAGCGGTGGTGACATTTATGTGACTGCACCGTGGAAAGCACCGCCATCTTAACTGAAAGAAGAACCCCTGATAAATAAAACAAAAAAAAGCTAAAAGACCATTACCTGTATTTGCAGTTACGAATGTGGACAAGCTGTATAATGGAATGATAACAATGAAAAGCTGTGCCAGACCGGGACTCAGACGCGTATTTCCGCTATCGTGAGCGATCGCCTCAACTGCTTCGGCTATCCGTGCACGACAAAACCCAAACTTATCTATGTCGTCGTTCATGCACCGTAGGCTGCACTCGTGCCTACTACTTACACTACTGGCCATTAAAATTACTACACCAAGAAGAAATGCAGATGATAAACGGGTATTCATTGGACAAATATGTTACACTAGAACTGACATGTGATTACATATTCACTCAATTTGGGTGCATAGATCCTGAGAAATCAGTACCCGGAACAACCACCTCTGGCCGTAATAACGGCCTTGATACGCCTGGGCAATGAGTCAAACAGAGCTTGGAGGGTGTGTACAGGTACAGCTGCCCATGCAGCTTCAACACGATACCACACAGTTCATCAAGAGTAGTGACTGGCGTATTGTGACGAGCCAGTTGCTCGGCCACCATTGACCAGACATCTTCAATCGGTGAGAGATCTGGTGAATGGGCTGGCCAGGGCAGCAGTCGATCATTTTCTGTATCCAGAAAGACCCGTACATGACCTGCAACATACGGTCGTGCATTATTCTGCTGAAATGTAGGGTTTCGCAGGGATCGAATGAAGGGTGGAAAAATGGTTCAAATGGCTCTGAGCACTATGGGACTTAACAGCTGTGGTCATCAGTCCCCTAGAACTTAGAACTACTTAAACCTAACTAACCTAAGGACATCATACACATCCATGCCCGAGGCAGGATTCGAACCTGCGACCGTAGCAGTCGCACGGTTCCGGACTGCGCGCCTAGAACCGCGAGACCACCGCGGCCGGCGAATGAAGGATAGAGCCACGGGTTGTAACACATCTGAAATGTAACGTCCACCACTCAAAGTGCCGTCGATGCGAACAAGAGGTGACCGAGACGTGTAACCAATGGCACTCCAGATCATCACGCCGGGTGATACGCCAGTATGGCGATGACGAATACACGCTTCCAATGTGCGTTCACCGCCATGTCGCCAAACACGGATGCGACCATCATGATGCTGTAAACAGAACCTGGATTCATCTGCTTCCAGGTTCGTCGTTGAGTACACCATCGCAGGCGCTCCTGTCTGTGATGCAGCGTCAAGGGTAACCGCAGCCATGGTCTCCGAGCTGATAGTCGGTGTTGCTGCAAACGTCGTCGAACTGTTCGTGCAGATGGTTGTTGTCTGTTGACTCAGGGATCGAGACGCGGCTGCACGATCCGTGACAGCCATACGGATAAGATGCCTGTCATCTCGACTGGTAATGATACGAGGCCGTTAGGATCCAGCACGGCGTTCCGTATTACCCTCCTGAACCCACCGATTCCATATTCTGCTAACAAAAAAAAAAAAAAAGTTCAAATGTGTGTGAAATCGTATGGGACTTAACTGCTAAAGTCATCAGTCCCTAAGCTTACACTACTTAACCTAAATTATGCTAAGGACGAACACAGACATACATGCCTGAGGGAGGACTCGAACCACCGCGTGGACCAGCTGCACAGTCCATGACTGGAGTACTCTAGACCGCTCGGCTTATCCCGCGCGGCTATTCTGCTAACAGTCATTGGAACTCGACCAACGCGAGCAGCTATGTCGCGATACGATAAACCGCAATCACGATACGCTACAGTCCGACCTTTATCAAAGTCGGAAACGTGATGGTACGCATTTCTCCTCCTTACACGAGGCATCACAACTACGTTTCACCAGGCAACGCCGGTCAATTGCTGTTTATGTATGAGAAATCGGTTGGAAACTTTCCTCATGTCAGCACGTTGCAGGTGTCGCCACTGGCGCCGACCTTGTGTGAATGCTCTGAAAAGCTAATCATTTGCATGTCACAGCATCTTCTTCCTGTCAGTTAAATTTCGCGTCTGTAGCACGTCACCTTCGTGGTGTAGCAATTTTAATGGCCAGTAGTGTAATTCTCGTACAGGGGGCGGTGGAGAGGGAAACATATAAACTGAAAGTCGCTGGTTGGTATCGACTCATAAATACGATATTGCAGTGCAATTTAAATTGTGAGGCCACTGAGTATAGGGTTATAGCTTCCACGCAAAGAATGACGTCAGTGGTACAGGACGAAACGGGGAAGTTAAAAAAATTGCTCTGAGCACTAAGGGACTATACTACTGTAGTCATCAGTCCCCTAGAACTTAGAACTACTTAAACCAAACTAACCTAAGGACATCACACACATCCATGCCCGAGGCAGGATTCGAACCTGCGACCGTAGCAGTCGCGCGGTTCCGGACTGCGCGCCTAGAACCGCGAGACCACCGCGGCCGGCGAAACGGGGAAGTATCCATCTTTCTAGTAGGTGATGCACACTACTCCTGGCCTCTCCTCATTACCATAAATCCACCAGCAACGTCTGTAATAATACAACTGCACCATAAGAGATGTCTATGTTTCTTCGCTCTGAGTCCTCATGAACCAACTGACTCAGAGCGTGCCTCCGATGTCGTCAAACAGTTTCTCCGCCAACTCCTCCCTCATCTGAGGTGCCAACAGTGTGCTATGGCGTTTAGTTACTACATGTTGCGTGTTCAATCTGTTGAGAGCCCGTTATTCTCTTGTAAACATTGGGTAGAGCACTCACTTCAGCATTGGCGCTGTGCTATTCTCTGACATTTATTTGTCCTAACACTCTCCAGCCCCCTTATTTCCTGTTATATCTACAAACACTGATCAGCAAGAGTACTATGAACAACTACCTAACAGACGGTATGTCCACCTTTGGCACGGATAACAGCGACGACTCCTCTCGGCATGGAAGCAATGAGGCCTTGGTAGGTCGCTGGAGGAAGCTGGCACCACATCTGTACACACAAGTCATCTAATTCCCGTAAATTATGGGAATGGGGCGATGAGCTATGTCGCCACGTTCAATCACATCCCAGATGTGTTCGATCGCATTCAGATCTGAGGGGGCCAACACGTCAACTGAAACTCGGCACTATGTTTCTCAAAGTACTCCGTAAACTGGTTCTGTGACAAAGCGCGTTATCTCATTGGAAAAATGCCACTGCAGTCGGAAACCACCATCGTCATTAAGGCGTGTCCACTTCCAGTGTATGATACTCCTTAGTCGTCATGGTGCCTTGCACGAGCTCCGCTGGACCCATGGAAGTCTACGTGAATGTTGCCCAGAGCATAATGGAACCGCCGCCAACCTGTCTCCGTTCCGCAGAACGGGTGTAAAGGAGCTGTTCCCCAGTAAGACGACGGAGTCGCATCCTCCCATCGTACTGATGAAAATGGTATCGGGATTCATCAGACCATGCAACGCTCTGTCACTGCACCTGTGGTGTCACCGCCAGACACCACACTTGCTAGGTGGTAGCCTTTAAATCGGTCGCGGTCCGTTAAGCCCGTCTCACACGGAGCAATATTCGCTGTAAGTTTCCTTGCTGGCTCGCGCGACGGCGACCTTGCGGGCTCCGTCGTCTGCTAGCGGGCTACCTTGCTGGGAACCTTGTAAGATTTCCAGGATAGGTCCGGTGCTATTATTCTTGTAAGGATCCCTGCGTGCTACCTGCGTTGACCAATCATGAAACGTTTCGTTTGTGACGTCAGACGCGGAAAGCATGGGCGGGAAGCCTTTGTTGATAGTCGCTTTTCTGCTGTTGTGAGGTGCGGTAGGAAGTTCTTATAACTATTAAATAATGGCACCGCAGTGGTCCAAGGAAGCGACTGAAGCATTGATATGTGCTTAGAGGGAAGAACAGTGCCTGTACGTCGTGAAAAGCGCAAATAATAAACACTTGCTGCAGAAGCACTCGAAAGAGTTGCAAGTGCCGTGTGTCTTGTTCGACCATATTCATCCATTCGTATAAAATTTGTAAAGGATGTACGATCTTCTATCCTATAAAATAAAGTCGTATATAACAGTCATTATTGGTAGATTTATAAAGTGAAACAGTAATGAAATGGTGATACTTTTCAAACAAAAGTGGGTGTTATGCGAACTAACTCTTTATGAAGCATGGAGAGTGTTGTGACTTGGCATGACAACCAAGCCACTCTGAGGAAGCCGAAAGGCACACGTTTAAGCTCACGCAGGCTGGCGTGAGGTCTGGAACAGTTAAGGGAATTTATAGTAGCAAAGAACGTAAGTCACACTACTGGAATACTTAACTTTAATTCATAATTGGTGAACATCGGTCTGACGGTACATGCATCACAAGATAAATAGCAAATGATAATGGCGCCTTGCTAGGTCGTAGCAAATGACGTAGCTGAAGGCTATGCTAACTATCGTCTCGGCAAATGAGAGCGTAATTTGTCAGTGAACCATCTCTAGCAAAGTTGGCTGTACAACTGGGGCGAGTGCCAGGAAGTGTCTCTAGGCCTGCCGTGTGGCGGCGCTCGGTCTGCAATCACTGACAGTGGCGACACGCGGGTCCGTCGTATACTAACGGACCGTGGCCGATTTAAAGGCTACCACCTAGCAAGTGTGGTGTCTGGCGGTGACACCACAGAGAGCACACCTTTTCCAGTGTTTCTCCTCTTAATCCAGTTTTTCGTCCATTCTTTCTTTCTTCTTCTCTCATTAGCATGCATTTCTGCATCGTTTAACCCCAAAACAGCTAATAACGCGTTTGCTCTGAACATATGTACCTGAAGCAGCCATCTTCGTTCGATACAACATGCAGCCGATCACAACACAACCAGATGCCGATCTTGCACCGTGGGAGAGCTTCGGCATGGAAGATAGCCGGCTCCTTTCCCTGCAAGCCGGCAGGTATGCACGCCATCTCGCAAACTTGCGGCGAACGTTGCTCCGTGTGAGACGGGCTTTAGTATACGTCGGACCCGCGAGTCGCCACTATCAGTGATTGCAGACCGAGCGCCGCCACACGGCAGTTATAGTCTAGAGAGACTCCCTAGCACTCGCCCCAGTTGTACAGCCGACTTTTCTAGCGATGGTTCACTGACTACATACGCTCTCATTTGCCGAGACGACAGTTTAGCATAGCGTTAAACTTCGTCATTTGCTACGACCTAGCAAGGCGCCATATTCTTCTAGAATGTATTCTGAACTGATAATATTGTGAATCATGTACCGCCAAGAGCGACGTTCATCATTAATGGATTAAAGTTAAGTATCAAACTAATTACGTCCGCTTTCTGAATGCTAATTCCTCGTCATGTTCCAGACCTCACGTCAGTATAGTTCTTCCCTCCTCACGCCAGCTTGCGTGAGCTAAAACGCGTGCATTTCGGCCTCCTCTAGTAACACGGTGTTGGCTCTTCTGCCAACACAACAGCACCAACGTCCAGTGCCGATGGTCACGTGCCCATTTCCATCGTAGTTACCTATGTCGTGGTGTTGACATGTATGAGTCGTCGGCTTCGGAGGCCCATCGTTAGGTGTGTTTGGTGCTCTGTGTGTTCAGACGCACTTGAACTCAGCCCAGAATTAAAGTCTGATGTTAATAATGAGGGGTGGCTGTCCAACCCCACGAAATCTTGACGTGCTCTTACCTTTGTTTCGCCATGCGTTGAAGAACTCACCACAGGATTCCTTGAACACCAGCCGGCCGGAGTGGCCGAGCGGTTCTAGGCGCTGCAGTCTGGAACCGCGCGACCGCTACGGTCGCAGGTTCGAATCCTGCCTCGGGCATGGGCGTGTGTGATATCCTTAGGTTAGTTAGGTTTAAGTAGTTCTAAGTTCTAGGGGACTGATGACCTCAGAAGTTAAGTCCCATAGTGCTCAGAGCCATTTGAACCATTTGAACCTTGAACACCTAACGAGTCGTGCAGTTTCCGATATGCTCGTGCCGAGCCTCCGGGCCAATTACAATGTGCCGTCGGTCAAACTCAGATACACAAAGCGCCGAAGAAACTTGAGTAGACACGCGTACTGAAGTACAGAGATATGTAAACAGGCAGAATACGGCGCTGCGGTCGACAACGCCTATTTAAACGTGGTGTTATAATCGGCGCTCGGGCGATGGGACACAGAATCTCCGAGGTAGCGATGAAGTGGGGATTTTCCCGTACAACCATTTCACGAGTGTACCGTGGATATCAGGAATCCGGTAAAACATCAAATGTCCGACATCGCTGCAGCCGGAAAAAGATCCTGCAAGAAAAGGACCAACGACGACTGAAGAGAATCGATCAACGTGACAGAAGTGCAGCGTTTCCGCAAATTGCTGTAGATTTCAATGCAGGGCCATCAACAAGTGGCAGCGTGCGAACCATTCAACGAATCATCATCGAAATCTGCTTTCGGAGACATAGGCCTACTCGTGTACCCTTGATGAGTGCACGACACAAAGCTTTAGGCCTCGGCTGGGATCGTCAACACCGGGATCGGGCTGTTAATGATTGGAACCATGTTGCCTGGATGGACGAGTCTCGTTTCAAATTCTATCGAACGGATGGACGTGTACGGGTATGGAGAGAACCTCATTAACGCATGGACCCAGCATGTCAGCAGGTGACTATTCAACCTGGTGGAGGCTCTGTAATGACGTGGGACGTGCCCAGTTAGAGTGATATGGGACCTCCGATACGTCTACATACGTCTCAGACAGGTGATACGTACGTAAGCATTCTTTGTGGTCACCTGCATGCATTCATGTCCGTTGTGCATTCCAACGGACTTGGGCAATTCAAGCGGGACAATGCGACGGCCCACACGTTCACAATTGCTATAGGGTGGCTTCAGGAACACTCTTCTGTGTTTAAACACTTCGGCTGGCCACCAGACTCCCAAGACATGAACGTTATTGTGCAGATCTTGGATGCCTTGCTACGTGCTGTTCAGGAGAGATCTTCACTCTCTCATACTCCTACGGATTTATGGAGAGCCCTGCAGGATTCATGGTTTCAGTTTCCTCCAGCATTACTTCAGACATTAGTAGAGTCCATGCCACGCTGTGTTGCGGCATTTCTGCTTGCTCGCGGGGGTCCTACATGATATTAGGCAGGTGTACCAGTTTCTTTGACTCTTCAATGTAGACTGCGCGCCTTCCCCATTCTACATGGGGACACCATGCTCGCTGATACCACATGCACCGTGCGTGTGTCTGAGTGGCGGTCATCCCTCACCAGGTGACGCAGCTATCGCCTGGACGTGTTTTTATCGATAGTACGCCGGTGGTTGTAATGTTTTTGGTGATCAGTGTATAGAGGGGGTTTCAAAGTCTTTGCACTAGATGTCTAGAGATAATAGATCTCGTCATGGAGAACAACTTCTGTTAGTGACAAAATGTTCGCTGATGGTTCCCGGTGATACTACGTGGCCTTTCGTATTGCGTATGCCTCTGGGAGCTAATGAGGCGAAGACATTCTTTTGCTTTGTATGCTTTGCGTGTTGCCTATAATCCAGTCATCCGCCTCGTATGAAAGAGAGTAGGCCCAGAAAATCCGCTAGCCCTTTAATTCAAAGACTTTGGAACACTCTGTGCATATGCACTTCGAAAACTACTATTTGGTATGTGGCAGGGGATACATGGCATGCCAGACTCATCCTTCCCCTACTGTTCCATCCACGGATCGTGCGTGGGAAGAAATATTTTCAATATCCGCCCACAAACGTCCGAGTTAGTCCAATTTTTCGCTCTTGGTCATCATCCGAAGTACAACTTGGAGGAAATAACACGCTGCTTCTCTCGCATTGCAAAGTCGAGTTTCGGAATCTTTGAGAGTTACGTTCTCCGCGTTACACAACACTGTTCTTATAGTGTCTTGTAATGGATTTAGTTGAACATCACTGTGACACACACGCTCTGGCTAAACAAAACTTGTGAGGGAGCCTGCAGCTCTGTTTTGTATCTTCTTTATTCCTTCTACGAAAACACCTGAGTAAGGAAATTATTTCGATGAATTAGTGGAATAACGTTCTGTAAGCGACAGCCTTATGAGTAACTTCACATTATTAGGATTTTCCCACGAATCTCAGTCGGGAGATCTAACTTCTCCACGAATAAATGTTCGTAGTCGTTCTATCTTACATCGCTCCGGTCGCACGTTCTGAGTACAACTGGCTGTCCTTCCCATCCGTGTCGTTATTTTACCCTATGGGGCGATATTATAATTAATTTTGTCCAAAGAATGGGTTGACGCAGCTCCCTACGGTAGTCTTTTCTGTGCAGGCCTGTTCATCGATGGGTAACAACTGACACATTCATTTGAATCTGCTTACTGTAGTCAACAGATAGTTTCTCTCCCTCTACAATTTTTATCCCCTACTCTTCATTCCATTTCCAAGTTGACGATTCCTTGGTGCCTCAGGGTCTGTCTTATCAATCGATCCCTTCATTTTGTCAAATTGTACCCCACATTTATTTTCTCCCCGATTCTATTCAGTACCTCTCATTTAATTGTCCGAGCTACCCGTCTACCCTTGAGCATTATTTTGTAGCAACCCGTCTAAAAAGCTTCAGTTCTCTTCTTGTCTATGCTGTTTATCGTCCATGTTTCCCTTCACTTGCGTATAAGGCTACACTCCAGAGTAAAGCCTTCAGAAAAGAATTCCTAACACTTAAATTTATACATGATGATAAAATATTTCTCATTTTCACATAACTTGTCCTGCTATTGTCAGTAGCCTATACATTTTATACCCTCTTCGCGTCAGCCATCGTCAATTATTTTGCTGCACGAATAGCAAAAATCATCAATTTATAACGTCTCTTTCATAATATAATTCCCTCAGGTGATTAATTAGTCAGCATTGCATTACACTTATTTTAATTTTCTCGATGTTCGTCTCATAATCTCTTTTCAAGACACTATCCGCTCTGTTCCAAGTCTCCGACAGAATTACAGTGTCGTCGGAGAACCTTAGGATTCTTATTCTTGTCTCTGAACTTTAATCCCCTTTCTAAATTTCTCTTTGATTTACTATACTGCTTGCTCTATATACAGCTTAAATAATATCTGGGGTTGGCTACAACCCTGAGTCACTCCCCTCTTCATTACAGCTTTCATTTCATGTCCTTCTCCCTTGTAATTGCTAGAATTTTCTCACGTTGAGAAATGCGAAGACCATGTAAAGTGGATCATCAATGAATGGAACATGTCAAGCTAAGTTAAACAGATATGCTAATGTGCCTTTTACTGTATACTGTGATTTTTAAAACTTAACCATCACCTGTGAGCGCTACATATATGGACATGGCCATGTGCACAAGGTGATTTTTGACTGTAAATGTTTTATTTCTGACAAACCTTTGTATAATGTGCTACATTTATCCACTAATATGACAACTTGGCATGAAGTTCCAGCTCACAATGAATACGTTTTGTAACAAAAATTTTTGAAGACCAGAAGATGTTGAAACCGGTTGTCGAAAATAGGGAAATGTTTATGCGATCTTGTTCAAATTGTTCAAATGGCTCTAAGCACTATGGGACTTAACATCTGACGTCATCAGTCCCCTATGCGATCTTGTCTACAGAAAGATTTTACGTTACAATTGCAGTCTGGTTTCTGAACAAGTTGCAGATAACCATTCGCTCGCTTTTTCTAAGACTACAGGTTCTATAAACATAGGTTCGTCTTTCTCCAACCTATCTTCTAAGACAAATTGTAGGGTCAGTACTGTTTCGTGTGTTTCCCAAGGTCGGAATCTATCGGTGTTACCATTCTTCCGTAAATAAATCACATCAGTATTTTGCATGGTTTATTAAACTGATGTTTCTGTAATATTCACACCTTTCATCACTTGTTTTCTTTGGAAGAGAAATTATTGCATTATTGTTGAAAACCGAGAGTATTTTACCTGTGTCGTATGTATTTCATACAAAGTGGACTTGTTTTGTCATTATATGTTCTAGCAAGATTCTCAATAATTCCGATAGAATGTCATTTACTCCAGGTAATCTTGCAAATTATTATTGCAGTATCACATCACTCACCTCCTCTACTTCATCTTCCACTTGCAACTCCATGATACCGTATTCAAGTCTGTTTAATTTGTATAGCCCTCTTATGCCCAATGGTGTGCAAAACTTAAGAAGGAAATTAGCTTCCGCATCATGCGTCACTCCCAAGTAACATAGCTCATTTAACTTGGACCATTCATAGAGAGAACCGCTATAGGTTAGTACAGAAAGTATTTGTATTGTATTGTATGGAACTGGGTTCCTAGAAACAACGGAGAGGCTTTGTCCCCGCCGTAGCCCGCAGTAGTACACAACCCACAAAAGGCTACAGCAGTCAACCCACCCCACTGCCGCCCCACACTGAACTCAGGGTTATTGTGTGGTTCGGCTGCCAAGTGGACCCTCCCGGGAACGTCTCACACCAGACGAGTGTAACACCCATGTTTGCGTGGTAGAGTAATTATGGTGTACGCGTACTTGGAGAAAGTGTTGGCGCAGCAATCGCCGACATAGTGTAACTGAGGCGGAATAAGGGAACCGGCCCGCATTCGCCGAGGCACATAGAAAACCACCTTAAAAACCATCCACAGAGTGGCCGGCACATCAGACGCCGACACTAATCCGCCGGGCGGATTCGTGCCGGGGACGGGCAACCCTTCCCGTCCAGAGTACAGAAACTAACTGAAACAAATACGTAATGAGTTGAACATAAATATCACCTTTATTTAAAGACAATAATTACACTGAAATCACCGCGATTCACGACAGTTCCCAGGGCATTACAAAAGGCTGGTCATGATTCGTAATAGGGTGAGTTATCACCGTGGACGGCAGCGAACACTTTCCAACGTGCTCCGGTCGTGGTCATAAGGTTGGTAAGAAGTCCTTTGGTAGAGCCTCCCATTCGTCAGGCAGCGAGGTTGAGAACTGCTGGATGGTCGATGGTGCATGTGGACGTGCTACTATACATCTACCCAATGCCTCCGACACGTGCTCGATGGGTTTTAAGCCGGATGAACGGGCAGTCCAGTCCATTCGCCAAACACCTCTCGTTCCATAAGCTCCTCCACCGACATTGCTGGAAGTACCTTCATACAGCGAGAAGTGGGAATACGTAATGCATCCACGAACTCTATCGAACATGATCGTTTTGGTGGTCTAGGTGTTATGGTGTGCAGAGGCATCAAGTTGCATTGGGGTACTGACATCCAGATCTTTGAATACGTACATTCAACGGTTGATGTTATTGTGATACTGTCTACATCTACATCTACATCTACATCTACATCTACGTGGTTAATCTGCTGTTCACAATTAAGTACGTGGCAGAGGGTTCAATGAACCACCTTCAAGCTGTCTCTCTACCGTTCCACGCGCGGGAAAAACGAGCACTTAAATTTTTCGGTGCGAGCCCTGATTTCTCTTATTTTATCGTGATGATCATTTCTTTCTATGTAGATGGGTACCAAAATAATGTTTCCGCAATCGGAGGAGAAAAATGATGATTGAAATTTCATGAGAAGATCCCGTCGCAACGAAAAACGCCTTTGTTTTAATGATTGCCACTCCAGTTCACGTATCATGTCTGTGGCACTATCTCCCCTATTTCTCGGTAATAAAAAACGAGCCGCCCTTCTTTGAACTTTTTCAATATCATCCGTCAGACGCACCTCATGCGGACCCCACACTGTACAGCAATACTCCATGATAGGGCGGACAAGTGTGGTGTAAGTAGTCTCTTTAATAGATCTGTTGCACCTTCTAAGTGTTCTGCCAATGAATGACAGTCTTTGGTTTGCTCTACCCACAACATTATCTATGTGATCGTTTCAATTTAGGTTATTTGTAATTGTAATCCCTAAGTATTTAGTTGAACTTACAGCCTTCAGATTTGTGTGACTTATCGTGTAATCGAAATTCAGCGGACTTCTTTTAGTACTCATGTGAATAACTTCACACTTTTCTTTATTCGGAGTCAATTGCCACTTTTCTCACCACACAGATATCTTATCTAAATCATTTTGCAATTTGTTTTGGTCATCTGATGACTTTACAAGACGGTAAATGACAGCATCATCTGCAAATAATCTAAGAGGGTTACTCAGATTGTCTCCTATGTCGTTAATATAGATCAGGAACAATAGAGGGCCTATAACATTTCCTTGGGGAACGCCGGAAATTACTTCTGTTTTACTCGGTGACTTTCCGTCTATTACTACGAACTGAGACCTTTCTGACAGGAAATCACGAATCCACAACTGAGGCGATATTCCATAGGCACTCAGCTTGGTTAGAAGACGCCTGTGAGGTGAGGAACGGTCTCGAAAGCCTTCTGCAAATTAAAAATATGGAGTCAATTTGACATCCCCAGTCGACAGCACTCATTACTTCATGAGTATAAAGTGCTAGTTGTGTTTCGCAGGAACGATATTTTCTGAATCTGTGCTGACGATGTGTCAGTAAATTGTTTTCTTCAAGGTACTTCATAATGTTCGAGTAAAGAATATGTTCCAAAACCTTACTGCAAATCTAAGTTAGTGATACGGTCCTGTAATTCAACGGATTACTCCTATTTCCCTTTTCGAGTATTGGTGTGACTTGAGCAATTTTCCAGTCTTTAGGTACGGAGCTTTCTGTGAGTGAGCAGTTGTATATAATTGCTAAATATGGAGCTATCGCATGTGCTTACTCTGAAGGGAACCTGATTGGTATCAATCTGGACCGGAGACCTTGCCTTTATTAAGTGATTTAAGCTGCTTTGCTACACCGAGGATATCTGCGTCTATGTTTTTCATCTTCGCAGTTGTTCTTGATTGGAATTCGGGAATATTTATTTCGTCTTCTTTGGTGAAGGAGTTTCAGAAAACCGTGTTTAAGAACTCTGCTTTGGTGGCACTGTCATCAGTGACTTCACCGTCGTTATCGCGCAGTGAAGGTATTGATTGCGTCTTGCCACTGGTGTGCTTTATATCTGACCAGATTCTCTTTATTCTGCCAGATTCCGAGACAGAGTTTCGTTGTGGAAATTATTAAAAGAATCTCGCATTGAAGCACGCGTTATATTACGAACATCTACAAAACTTTGCTAACTTCGGGCTTTTGCGTTCTTTTAAATTTAGCATGCTTTTTTCGTTGTTTCTGCAACAGAGATATGACCCGTTTTGTGTACCATGGGGGATCAGTACCATCACTTATTAATTTGTGGTATATATCTCTCAATTGCTGTCGATACTATCTCTTTGAAATCATTCCACATCTTTTCTACGCTTTACGTGATCAGATCGGAAGGAGTGGAGACTGCCTCTTAAAAAGGCGTTATGAGCATTTTTATCAACTTTTTTTAAATAGATGTACTTTGCGTTTCTTTTTTATGGTTGTGGGTGTTACGGTATTCAGCCTAGCAGCAACTGCCTTGTGGTCCCTAATCCCTGTATTTGTCACGATACTCCCTATTTGTCCAGGATTATTTGTTACTAAAAGGTCAAGTATGCTTTCGCAACCATTTACACTTCGAGTAAGCTCATGAACTAACTGTTCAACATAATTTTCCGAGAAAGCATTCCGTAGAATTTCGGATGACGATTTATGCCTGCCGCCGGCTTTAAACGTAGATTGAAGTCGCCACCGACTATAATTGTATGAGTGTGGTAGCTATTTGAAATGAGACTCAAGTTTTCATTGAACTGTTCAGCAACTATATCTTCTCAGTCGGGGGGTCGGTAAAACGATCCAATTAATAGTTTAGTCCGATTGTCAAGTATAACCTCTACCCATATTATTTCGTAGGAACTATCTACTTCAATTTCACTACAAGGAAAACTACTTCAGACAACAATAAATACTCCACCGCCAACTGTATTCAATCTATCCTTTCTGAACACTGTTAGAACGTTTGGAAAAATTTCGGCTGAAGTTATGTCCGGCGTTAACCAGCTTTCTGTACCTATAACTACACTACTGGCCATTAAAATTGCCACACCACGAAGATGACGTGCTACAGGCGCGAAATTTAACCGACAGGTAGAAGATTCGGTGATATACAAATGATTAGCTTTTCAGAGCATTCACACAAGGTTGGCGCAGGTGGCGACACCTACAACGTGCTGACATGAGGAAAGTTTCCAACCGATTTCTCATACAAAACAGTAGTTGACCGGCGTTGCCTGGTGAAACGTTGTTGTGACGCCTCGTGTAAGGAGGAGAAATGCGTACCATCACGTTACCGACTTTGATAAAGGTCGGATTGTAGCCCCTCGCGATTGTGGTTTATCGTATCGCGACATTGCTGTTCGCGTTGGTCGAGATCCAATGACTGTTAGCAGAATATGGAATCGGTGGGTTCAGGAGGGTAATACGGAACGCCGTGCTGGATCCCAACGGCCTCGTATCACTAGCAGTCGAGATGACGGGCATCTTATCCGCATGGCTGTAACGGATAGTGCAGCCACGTCTCGATCCCTGAGTCAACAGATAGGGACCTTTGCATACTGGCGTATCACACGGCGTGATAGTATGGGGTGCCATTGGTTACACGTCTCGGTCACCTCTTGTTCACATTGAGGGCACTTTGAACACATTTCAGATGTGTTACGACCCGTGTCTCTACCCTTCATTCGATCCCTGCGAAACCTTATATTTCAGCAAGATAATGCACGACCGCATGTTGCAGGTCCTGTAGGGACCTTTCTGGATACAGAAAATGTTCAACTGCTGCCCAGGCCAGCACATTCTCCAGATCTCTCACCAACTGAAAACGTCTGATCAATGGTGGCCGAGCAACTGTCTCGTCACAGTACGCCAGTCACTACTCTTGATGAATTGTGGTATCGTGTTGAAGCTGCATGGGCAGCTGTACCTGTACAGGCCATCCAAGCTCTGTTTGACTCAATGCCCAGGCGTATCAAGGCCGTTATTACGGCCAGAGGTGGTTGTTCTGGATACTGATTTCTCAGGTGAATACCCGTTTATCATCTGCATTTCTTCTTGGTGTAGCAATTTTAATGGCCGGTAGTGTATTTGTGCTTCATTGCTTTCTACTAGAGCTCCTTCCCCACGTATTCCTTTTCAAGAGTGCATCCCGCCGTGACTTCATTTTTATGGATGACAATGCACGACCGTGTCGAACAGCACAGATGGAGGAGCTCCTGGAACGAGAGGATATTCGGCGGAAAGACTGACCTGCCCGTTCACCCAGCTTAAAACCCATCGAGCACGTGTCGGACTAAGGCGCTGCAGTCATGGACTGTGCGGCTGATCCCGGAGGAGTTTCGAGTCCTCCCTCAAGCATGTGTGTGTGTGTTTGTCCTTAGGATAATTTAGGTTAAGTAGTGTGTAACCTTAGGGACTGATGACCTTAGCATTTAAGTCCCATAAGATTTCACACACATTCTTGAACGTGTCGGATGCTTGGGGGAGATGTATCGCAGCACGTCCGCCTAAACCGCGACCATTCAGCAGTTGTCAACAATACTGGTGGAGGAATGAAACGCCCTTCCACAAGAACCGTTCACCAACCTTGCTCCAGCTGGGGAGCACGTTGCAGAGCATGCAGTGCCGTTCCAGATAATCATACGTCCTGTTAAGAACAATGTCGCCTCTTTTACAATGTCCAGGGCACTGTCATGAATCACGGCGACTGCAATGTGATAACTGCCTTCAAATGAAAGTGTCGTTTCTGTTCATTTCATTGAGTACATCTTTCAGTTACGTACTGTACTATACCGTAGCAGTTCTTTCTATGTGTGGTCCAAGTTTCATCGAGCAGTGTTACTTGGCAGTGACAGTTATTGTTGTCCTTGCAACGGGTTGCTGTTCATTTTTGGAACACAACCTACGACCAGCTTAGAGACAGAAGTGATGACACTTTCTGTAGGACCTGACCATCATTTTGCAGGACAATGCTCAAGCACGTACGGTGCAAGCTGTTACTGATTTGTTTGACTGATGGGGTTGCTAAGTGCTATACCACCTACTGATCAGATAGTGGTACAATAAGTACCCTCCGCCACACACCGTAAGGTGGCTCGCGGAGTATAGATGTAGATGTAGATGTACTGCAATCCCCTGACTTAAGCCCTCGTAAGTTCAGCTCGATTTCTAAACTGAAGGAAACACTTCACGGCATTCGCTACAGAACTGCTACAAATTCGTCGGGCAATAAACCGCGCTGCTCGAACTGTCAACACAACTGGCACTGCTAAGAGTATCCTACGACTTCCACATCGCTGGCGACGGGTTATACACAATGCTGGTAACTACTTTGAAGATCAGTAAAACTTTGAAACACGTATCTATTTTCTACGAGCTGTAAATAAATAGGTGCCACTATTAAAGTTCCAACCATGGTAGTACTGTTTACTATATTTTTTTCCGGATTCATTTATGAAATAATATTCGAAACTAATAGAAATTCAGTTGTCAAGAAAAGTAGTAAAACCTTTGGAATATTGTTATTTCCGCTGTGTGAGACATCGGTAAGCATGCCTCTGAGCCCGCATCTCGTGGTCGTGCGGTAGCGTTCTCGCTTCCCACGCCCGGGTTCCCGGGTTCGATTCCCGGCGGGGTCAGGGATTTTCTCTGCCTCGTGATGGCTGGGTGTTGTGTGCTGTCCTTAGGTTAGTTAGGTTTAAGTAGTTCTAAGTTCTAGGGGACTTATGACCGCAGCAGTTGAGTCCCATAGTGCTCTGAGCCATGCCTCTGATATCATCGGACGTAGTTTTCTCTCTTGTGCGAGCAATGTAATTTCGGTTTTGTTAACGTGAGAAATCAAAGGACTATATGATATTCTAAGATGTGACAAAATATATTGCTGTAACAAAAAAATTCTGCAACAACCATCCTCAAATTTATTTAGATCAATTCAACAATGAGGACCTAAAACGTAAGAATTACAGCTTCAAGAATCATACCCCTAGACAAGAAGAACTGGAGCCAACTCCACGTGAGAAGATAAGTAAACTAGAAAGTTTATTGTAATCTTCGCTCCTCTCAAATCTTCATAAAAGACCAATGTGGACAATAGCTGCAAGTAGAAAGGAGGGATCAGATCAAATCCTTCATTTCACCAAGTGCGACATAATCGCGTATACAAACAGTGATCCAATACTGTAAAATGCTTTTTTATTCCAGTCACTGATCACAATATGAATTCTTTAGACGATGACCGGTTTCAGTCTGTAATGACCATCCTCAGATCTAAAATAAATTAAATATATACATCCAGTGAGCAGTGTGTCTTTTAACATAAAACAGCAATATGTATCACAATATACTGTCATGCAAACAGGGAAATATACAGATAAAATATGGTATAACGTACCTTTTTTACACCATGTCCTAAAGTGATACGGCCATAATGGCATCGTCAAAACATATTGATTTCTGCACACCAGTGTATTACTTATACATTTGAGCCTTCCATTCCTTGCTCAGCAGGTTTGCTATCAGTGTTATTCATATACCAGTTTCTCCTTTCCACAAAGATTTGTTTACTTTTTCTATAGGAGGCATTTGTCTTATTGATATTCATGAACTACCGACGTTAATAGACCATCTGCACGCAGAGACCCATTACCGTTCAATTGCACTAACAGTGATAAATCGCTGGATATAGTAACAACCGTGTAAGATCTGGGAATGTCCACCTGGAGTAACCGGTTGTGGAGCGTCAAGGTAAAAATAACCTAACTGAAGTGAAAAGTGTAATACAATGAAGCACCGGTTCAATATTTATCAAACTTTGTTGACGTCTTCTTCACATAATGGGTTAAATTGAAACGTCCCCTTTGTATGTAAAGAAATATGAAACTTCCCCTTTGAAAAATTAAGAATGACTGTGCTGATAAACTTCTACGTTATTTGATTTTCAAACAGCTGAGCACAACTCAACGTACTTAGAGAGTTTTCTCTTTACTTATTCTGATCATCACTAAACTGACACACAATATTTTTAGCGCAACGCAATCTGACTTTCAATAATCCCTACAAAAGAATGGCCCTGACTAACAATAACCTATACCTTTCATGAATCACTTACCTCACAAAAATCTTCGTTACTCGAACTATTGCAATACAGCGAGCGCCAATAGTGCCAGCTAAATAAAAGATTCTAACTACTGAAGGCACTAACTACTGATAGGCATAGTTAGCAAATGAAAGATTTTGATAGAGAACAAACAATGTATTTACCTTAATAGCGTTCAAAAGTCATTATATATATATATATATATATATATATATATATATATATATATATATATATATATATATATATATATATATATTTGTGACATTCAATTAAACAAATTTCCTCTTTCTGACGGACTCACGACCAGATTGTCCGCTCAGAAGTCTGGCATCTCTCTCCCCACATCCACCACTGCTGGCGGCTCACCTCCAGCTGCCCAACGCCACGCGCTGATCACATCCCACTGCCCAACACTACACAAGCGAATATTCCAACAATGAGTCCAACCAGCCACAGACTGCACACAGCGAAGTCAGCGATTTTCATACAGAGCACTACGTGGCATTACCAACATAAAAACCTAAACAGCCTACTTACAAAATGATTAAACTTTTATTGAATTCGGAACTAATACACATCACCAACACAGCATGAGATGTGACCGCTGAAACGATTACCCTACTACATTGGTTGTAACATGGAAGCAAATAGCCTCCGAATGCCACCTCGAGGAATTTACTGCCATGCCTTAAACACGTGCCGCAACAGTTCATGAATATTGTTGATTGCATGCTGGTATGGAAGTATACGTCTCCCTGTCGCGACCCAGACACGCTCTATGGATGATGAATAAGAGGACCAAGGCGTGTGAGGTATGAACTGCAGGGTGGTCTCTCGCATTATACTAATTGGTACATGGTCAGGAAGGTTACCATTCATATCGCATACTGGCGAGCGTTAACCCTCCCTTCAAGAATTAGAAAATCAGTCATGTGACATTTCACCAAGCCGTCTACGGAACGTCGGCATGGATCTGATCGCCACATACAGAAGCTAGACTCATAACTGAATACCACAGCGTGTCACTCGATGTTCGAGTTGACTCTGGCCATGCGGAAATCTCTGCTGTTGGTTGTAGGGTATCAGCGGTAAACGACACAAGGCAGCTAGTAATCTCAGTGAGTTGTTTCCGACGGTTCGTAATGACACTCTGGAAGAAATCTCTGCATGCATTTCAGTTGTTGTCATATGTCTGTTCGACAGAAAGTCTAACAACGCCGTGATTTTCTCGTCGTCGGGTCCTTCTGAAAGGAAACATCCCTGCGCTATTCTGTTGTGTTTTAGCCAACGGCGTTAATTGGCAGATGTGTTTCGCCAACACCGAACGACTTTGTCTATTTTCTGAAATTGTATTAGAATGGAAACGGTACGTTTCCTATTCGAAATATTATATGCTCACTCCCCTCTACAAGTCATAGAACTTTGTAATGGAAATATCCGAACACTTCGTAGACTTGCCTAAATGGTAACACTTTCGCCATTTGACTTTCTTATTTCCTGCTGGATACACTGTTGCAGTTTTGGCTTTGTAGCCCTTTTGAAGTGTTTCATTATTGTCAATTCAAAATTAGTTATATTTCATATCGTAGTACTTATCTAACCATTCAATGTTTGGCCACACAGAGATCGTCAAATCAGAGCCACATATATAGCTTACATAACATAACGATTCCTGAATGGTCAAATAAAGAATATGATGTTCTCGTTATGTACTACGACATGAAATGTATCTAATTTAGTAAAGACGTTAATGAATCAGACTACAAAGTCGAAATAGCAATAGTGTATCCAAAAGGAAATAAGTAACAGTCAACTGTCGCAAGCATTATCATTTAGACATCATCAACGTCGCAGTCGCGGTCCATCTGGAAAAGAAAAAAAGGAATGTTCTACAGGTTTCTCCAGCGAACTGCAGATACGGGATCATGTACAACAAGGTAGACGACACACAATTCGGATGTCGGATAAGGAAGCGCGAATCTTTAGATGAACTGAAGGTGATCCAGCAACAATAGTGTAAGGAATCGAGCCGTTGAAGGTATAAATCACGATCGTGCGAGGTTACTTGACCACGAGCAGTTACTTTATCCACCTCACTAACAGCGTCCTCATCTTCAGTAATCGTCATCACAACTTTTCCAAGCCGTGGCAAGAGCCTTTTTAGAGAGCCTTCTTTTCACACAAAAAAGGACGACTCTTACCACTGTCTACAGAAAATTTGATTTTCATGATGACGGCCGCGAGCACTTATACTGCTTACACAGCGTTGGTGCAACGACTCTCGTAATACCGACTGAATGGTCTGGAACAGTTCCCAACGTACAGGCGGTTATTTGCGTTAACTCCTTCGCTTACGAATGCGTGTATTCTATAATTCATTCCACGTTTTATTGACGAAGGGAAGGAGAGGAACGTTTCATGCCAGACGTACCACTAGAAATAGCCTTCACACTGCATTTCTTAGCAAATAAAGTACTAAGTAGGTAGTAATGTAGAAATATGAGCAACATCCAGACTGACAGTTTCTCTTGACAAGACTTGTCATCGAATTTTCTGTTCTTTACGAAAATTGCTTAATTGCTTTTGTAGATGTTTTAGTTCGCTACATTTTCTTAATAGTTATGATCCAGTCTTGTCGACGTTATAGGTTAGTACATGTAACTTGACCGGTCCCAATTATAATGTCAAGAACTATTATAGAAGAGCCACTATTAAGTATGAAATAAAATGAGAGTGAGTCTAGGTAATTTGTCGTCAAATACGTTTGTGATTCTTTATCAGTGCATTACAGTTAGAAATAACGCTGCATAAACTTATGTAGAATTAATATCTGCAGTACATTACTGGCGATGGTTATCTTGCTTCTCGAAGTCTGGCGGACAGTTCGTGGCCTACCTTTGCGTTTGAAGTTCCAACGTGCGCCGCTAGAGTGTGACGCTGTCAGAACCAGCCATAATGTTTTGACTACTCGCTGCTAGGTTCGCTGTTGTCGGTCCGCTGCACGCTGGCGCTACAACGACCGGCCACTGAACTAGACGTCTGTCCAGAGACGCGCCCTGTTGGGTTTGATCCAAGAACGACTGGCAGCGCCGCGTTACTGTCAAAAGTCACGTCGGGAAGATTATTTTCCGAATGAGAATTTTTTTACCCTCAGTTCCAACCGCATATTGATGGTTCGCAATGTCACTCATCTGTACATATCATTACGCACAAAATATCATTTAAAATTAACTTCAGTTTTCTTTTTCAATCTCGAACAGAAATGCGAAAATTATGTATTCTGTTTTTAACTGAGCTGTCGTCTATACATGCAGCGATTGTCTAACAGACTGTTTTGTCTCCACACCTGTCTTGAATGTGCTACTCCATAGGCCCTACCTAGACATTCGTACTACGTATAACGACCATATTACCTTACTACATGAAAAGAGAATGGATGTTTCGCGTCTGCTATTATCTTTCAGTAGTATGTTATTACATGAATGAGAGTAAAATTTTGTTGTCCACAATTCTTGTGACTCTTTTTTATCAGTAGCTCTTGTCTTGATATTGCAGAGTTCCAGTAACAGTATGCAAATCCTTCTAGTGTAGAAATTTATTATTTCCAGTTTTCATTGAAGTACATCTCGAAATTGAGCGAACTGGATTTCACAATTAAAGTCTTTGAGTAAGATTAGAGGCAAAATTCAATGTCAGTCTTTCGTGCCTATGGATCTGTGGCAAACTATGGCTGAATCAGTTAGCACGTAAAAGAAAATAACATGACCACGTGTTGAATTTTCAGAAAGTTTAGCTTCACGACATGCTTTTTTGTGTCTTGTGTTCATCTTTGCAGAAAAACGCAGGAATTTTATTTTAGCTTAGTTATGATTAATGCTTTTCTGTAGAGCTCCAAGTACGCATGCGTGACACGGAAGTCTTCCTCATGCTGCATGTTAATTTGCAGTCTATACCATTCCAGGAAACGGCTGAAAAAAAAAGAAAAGCTGCAAAAACTTGTAAGGAAAGTAGGATTGGTGGTATGGACGAAAAGTTTCTAGCAACAGCAGTGTGAAAGTTAGGATGACGGAATAAAGCGGTACGGAAATAGAAGATCAAATAAATAATAGTTTTTGGGCCAGTGAAGGGAGTAGGTGGAGATGAGGTTCGTATTTGCGACCTCTGCATGCGAGTGATGAGAGAAGAAAAGCAAATAACACTGTTATATATTACCTAGGTTTCGGTGGTGGGGGACACAGCAAAATTATTAAGTTATATCCGTCGTATTTCTGCAAGGTTGACTGTCACCAGAAACATGGATAAACTGTCGTTCAGAAATTGTTGATAAATAGAACTTGTTGATATAAAAGATAACCCAACGTAGCCAATCACTAAATTTTAAGCTTTTTAATTTACGACGTTTTCTGAGGACTGAAATTTAGTGACTAGGTACGTCGGAGGATTAGAAATTATGGCCTAGTTACGTTGTTTAGCCGGCCGCTTTGGCCGAGCGGTTCTAGAAGCTTCAGTCCGGAAGCGCGCTGCTGCTACGGTCACAGGTTCGAATCCTGCCTCGGGCATGAATGTGAGTGTTGTCCTTAGGTTAGTTAGGTTTAAATAGTTCTAAGTCTAAGGGACTGATGACCTCAGAAGTCCCGTGGTGCTTGGAGCCATTTAGTTACGTTGTTTTTTTTTTATTTATATTTTAAACGGTCACGAATCTGCGTATTAAATAAGAATGTGTGTAAAGAAGATGTTAATGTCTCGTATAAAAACTTCGCAAGTCAGTAACCCACAACTTCAGTCCGCACATTTATACTAAAGTGAACACGATACTTCGCTTGTACAGTCGCTACAGGACTTTCATTTTCTCACAGAGAGTTATTTTGATACTTTATTATTCCACACTGTGTCAGTCTCGCTTCATCTGTTAATACAATGCAAATTGTAAACTGCGGATCTTTAGAATTCTGTTGAGAAATCAGCACCAGAACTGAAATACGGAATGGTGGTCTTGCGGTCTAAGACTTGCTACTATGTCAGTGATCTACATCAACATTTATACTCCGCAAGCCACCCAACGGTGTGTGGCGGAGGGCACTTTACGTGCCACTGTCATTACCTCCCTTTCCTGTTCCAGTCGCGTATGGTTCGTGGGAAGAACGACTGTCTGAAAGCCTCCGTGCGCGCTCTAATCTCTCTAATTTTACATTCGTGATCTCCTTGGGAGGTATAAGTACGGGGAAGCAATATATTCGATACCTCATCCAGAAACGCACCCTCTCGAAACCTGGCGAGCAAGCTACACCGCGATGCAGAGCGCCCCTCTTGCAGAGTCTGCCACTTGAGTTTGTTAAACTTCTCCGTAACGCTATCACGGTTACCAAATAACCCTGTGACGAAACACGCCGCTCTTCTTTGGATCTTCTCTATCTCCTCCGTCAACCCGATCTGGTACGGATCCCACACTGATGAGCAATACTCAAGTATAGGTCGAACGAGTGTTTTGTAAGCCACCTCCTTTGTTGATGGACTACATTTTCTAAGGACTCTCCCAATGAATCTCAACCTGGTACCCGCCTTACCAACAATTAATTTTATATGATCATTCTACTTCAAATCGTTCCGCACGCATACTCCCAGATATTTTACAGAAGTAACTGCTACTAGTGTTTGTTCCGCTATCATATAATCATACAATAAAGGATCCTTCTTTAATATGGACACAGTAACTGCTGAAGCAGAAATGACCTCGCAAAACTGTAGTTGATTCTTTCAGCGGCTGCAGTTCCTCACAAACTGGTTTCAGCGTCGTCTGACATTCGTCACTAGCCGGCCGTTGTGGCCGAGCGGTTCTAGGCGCTTCAGTCCGGAACCGCGCTGCTGCTACGGTCGCAGGTTCGAATCCTGTCGCGGGCATGGATGTGTGTGATGTCCTTAGGTTATTTACGTTTAAGTAGTTCTACGTCTAGGGGACTGATAACCTCAGATGTTAAGTCCCATAGTGCTCAGCGCCATTTGAACATTCGTCTCTCCAAATCCAGTTAGAGAACTATGCGATCACTTGTTCTTGTAGCGCATAACCTCGTGTCTACAGGTCACTTAACTACCCTGTGGAAAGCGTTTTTCTTCTGATGGAGTGCATCGTGTTGGATGTGGTGAGGTGTGCATCATGCAGGTTTCTCGATTAACATTATTGGCTGAACCCTAGTTGGATACCATGTGTGTCATTTCACCGTTACGTTATCCACACTACAGCGAATCATACCAGCCTAGGAGACCTTCGTACGACGGGCGTCATCGACGCTGTCAGTGGACTTAATACAAAGACAAACATAACCAAGAGGAAGTAAGTAATGAACTTTAACAGGACAGACTCACCACTGAGTGCTGTCAGTAAAATCGACCATCAGTCTCCGACATTTACTTACGGGACTTCTTGTCAAGTTACAAGCAACAGTAAACAGTTTAACCCTTTACTTACTGGCTGGACTTACGAAACAGGCCGCGCGGGGTAGCCTTGCGGTCTTAGGCGCCTTGCCACGGTTCGCGCGGCTCCTCCCGTCGGAGGTTCGAGTCCTCCCTCGGGCATGGGTGTGTGTGTTGTCCTTAGCGTAAGTTAGTGTAAGTTAGATTAAGTAGTTGTAAGCCTAGGGACCGATGACCTTAGCAGTTTGGTCTCATAGAGCTTACCACAAACTTCCAAATTTCTTACGAACCCGGCATATTCTGAGTGGAATTATGTGACTCAAAAGCCCATTCCATACAGTTCGTCTTTCCTACGCTGGATACCAGTACAGCCTGTGCGCCATTCCGGAGCCTATGCATCAGCCTGATATGTATCAGCTGTTTTGAAGATGACTAACTTGTGTGAAACAACGCTGCAAGGTTATGTAAGAAAAATTAACGTTTGTATGTGGAGTAAGTGATAATTTCTATGTAATTGCCATTATACATACTAATACCGATCTGGATAAAATATTAGTAAGTATCCTTATAATAGTCAATAACAGCGCAGGTCCAGGACAGCCACTTCCCAAGTTCAGGTCAGATTGACCTTTGGTTGCTTTACTTTCACATTTATAGTTTTTGCTACTTTGAGGACCTTTTGTAAATAAAAACAAATCTTGATGAGAATAACACTGCATTTCATATCATTAAAACAACAGAAGTCATACATGACTTGTAAAACAGTAATGAACAAAGTAAGATATTGTTTTGTTTCAGGCTATGTCTACCTATTACAGAAGAGGTCTTACAGGTCAAGGAATCCGTACTCATATAGAAGAAAATTTTCCAGGTGATATCGATACACCATCTGAATGTAGTGATGAGAGTGAAGATGAAAGGATGCTTAGTACTCAGCGAAATAATAATGCAAAACCTCTTAAAACGTGTGCTAGTACTGCACAAAATGGTGCAGAACCTGAACTAAGTGTTAATGAGAAAGAGACAATGAATGAAGAAAATGTTGAAGCTGTATCTCTTATATGCTACTATTTCATAGAATAAGGATGGACAATCGTGCAGTTCACTTTCTATCAAATTATCGTGTGAATGAGGTATGTTGCGTATCCAGATCCAGAAAAATGCAAGAGAGACTGGAGTGACGGCACTGACAGTTGTACAAGATTATAATGAACACATCGGTGTTTTAGATAAAGCTGACATGTTAAGGCCTCTTTCTGAAATAGACAGAAAAAAAAGAAGTGATGTAGACTGTTTTATGGAATACTGGAAATGACCCTTGTAAATTCCCATATTTCAAACTGTGACTTGAAGGGGACACCTCCACTGATTGATTTCAAACGTAGAACTACACTTGGTTTACTAACACTAACGTCCAAAAAACGGGAAGGCCCAAGATGGCCCAAGGCGGTTCTAGGCACTACAGTCTGGAACCGCGCGATGGCTACGGTCGCAAGTTCGAATCCTGCCTCGGGCATGGATGTGTGTGATGTCCTTAGGTTAGTTAGGTTTAAGTAGTTCTAAGTTGTAGAGGACTGATGACCTCAGAAGTTAAGTCCCATAGTGCTCAGAGCCATTGGAACCAATTTGAACCAAGACGATCAAATTTTTCATCTTTCAGCTCTAAGGGGAAGAAAGACAGGATTTTCGGTACCAAACGACATACGTTTTCAGAACATAGGATCTTACTGGCCAACATTTGTCAATTCAAAAGGCAGATGAGAACTTTGGTCTTCTAGACATCATTCAAAGTAATCAGAGCGAAATGTTTTTTCTTTTTTTTTGTGTATGAGAAAGAATGTTTCTATAACTATCACCCGAAGTAATAATCCTAGCTGTATTATTCTTCATGGACTTAATGTACTCTGCTTGTATAATCCTGTTTGTATATACAAGTCATCAGAACATTTTTGTGTTTGAATGCCTTTGTATCATTTTTGAAGTAAAATAATCTGCTGTTAATTCAGTAACAGCTCACCACGAATTAAAGTAAAAATTTTGAACCCTGCTTTTATATTTTTGGCAGTTATAGGAAATAAAGGGTGAAGCATATGAGACCTTCTTGTTTATGCGCCCTGAACACTTCGCAAGCCACTGTACATTGCATGTGAGGGTTACTTTATACCAATATTAGCAATGTAGTATCCCATTCTTGCATGGAAAAGGAAGTATGACAGTTTGCATGCCTCAGTACACTCCTTAATTTCCATCACGATGTAGAAGAAGAGCATAAAAGAACATAGGATAGACTGTGCAGTTGGAAGCCCCAATAACTGCGGTGCCCAGGGAGGTCTCGGAATGTGACATCGAGCCCCCACAGCCCTGTGCAGTGCCTCTCAAGCTTAGTTATTGAGGTATGTTCATACGTTCGTCTTCTTACTCCTAGTTTGTTTTTTACATGTCACTAGGCTATACGTTCTGCATCGTCTTTGTACATTACGTGATAAAGGATATGTAGCGTGTATGCTGTATAGTGTCTCTCTTCGTGTATTTTATCGCGCATGTATTCTTATGCTAACTTACGCTACGTGCTAAAAATCTATGTCATTAGAGTACCACGCCTAACGTGCCACCTCGTACAATAACCAGCGACACTTATACACCGAAACGCTAAAGAAACTGGTATAGGCATGAGTATTCAAATACAGTGATATGTAAACAGACAGAATACGGCGCTGCGGTCGGTAACGCCTATATAAGACAAGTGTCTGGCGCATTTTTTTAGATCGGTTACTGCTGCTACAATGGCAGACTATCAAAATTGAAGTGAGTGTGAACGTGGTGTTACAGTCGGTGTACGAGCGATGAGACACAGCATCTCCGAGGTAGCGATGAAGTGGGAATTTTCCAGGACTACCATTTCACGAGTGTACCGTGAATATCAGGAATCCCGTAAAACATCAAATCACCGACATCGCTGCATCCGGAAAAGATCCTGCAAGAACGGGACCAACGACGACTGAAGAGAATCGATCAACGCAACCCTTCTTGAAATTGCTGCAGATTTCAATGCTGGGCCATCAAAAAGTTTCAGCGTGCGAACCATTCATCAAACATCATCGATATGGGCTTTCGGAGCCTAAGGCCCACTCGTGTACCCTTGATGACTGCAGGACACAAAACTTTACGCCTCGCCTGGCCCCGTCAACACCGACAATGGACTGTTGACGACTGAAAAGATTTTGCCTGGTCGTGCGGATGGACGTGTACCGAATCCAGGGAACCTGCATGTTTGGATGGGACTGTTCAAGCTGTTGAAGGCTCTATAATGGTGTGGGGAGTATGCAGTTGGAGTAATATGGGACCTCTGATACGTGAAGACACGACTATGACAGGTGAAATGTACATAATCATCCTGTCTGAGCAACTGCATCCATTCATGTCCATAAGACAAGGCTATAGCCTTTCGCCCCTACTCTTCAATCTGTACATCGAGGAAGCAATGATGGAAATAAAAGAAAGGTTCAGGAGTGGAATTAAAATACAAGGTGAAAGGATATCAATGATACGATTCGCTGATGACATTGCTATCCTGAGTGAAAGTGAAGAAGAATTAAATGGTCTGCTGAACGGAATGTACAGTCTAATGAGTATGGTTTGAGAGTAAATCGGAGAAAGACGAAGGTAATGAGAAGTAGTAGAAATGAGAACAGCGAGAAACTTAACATCAGGATTGATGGTCACGAAGTCAATGAAGTTAAGGAATTCTGCTACCCAGGCAGTAAAATAACCAATGACGGACGGAGCAAGGAGGACATCAAAAGCAGACTCGCTATGGCAAAAAAGGCATTTCTGGCCAAGAGAAGTCTACTAATATCAAATACCGGCCTCAATTTGAGGAAGAAATTTCTGAGGATGTGCGTCTGGAGTACAGCATTGTATGGTAGTGAAACATGGACTGTGGGAAAACCGGAACAGAGGGTAATCGAAGCATTTGAGATGTGGTGCTATAGACGAATGTTGAAAATTAGGTGGACTGATAAGGTAAGGAATGAGGAGGTTCTACGCAGAATCGGAGCGGAAAGGAATATGTGGAAAACACTGATAAGGAGAAGGGACAGGATGATAGGACATCTGCTAAGACATGAGGGAATGACTTCCATGGTACTAGAGGGAGCTGCAGAGGGCAAAAACTGTAGAGGAAGACAGAGAATGGAATACGTCAAGCAAATAATTGAGGACGTAGGTTGCAAGTGCTACTCTGAGATGAAGAGGTTAGCACAGGAAAGGAATTCGTGGCGGGCCGCATCAAACCAGTCAGTAGACTGAGGACAAAAAAAAAAAAAAAAAAAAAAAAACAAACAAAAACATTTAGACGGACTTGGGCAATTCCAACAGGACAATGCGACACCAACACGTCCAGAATTTCTACACAGTAGCTCCAGGAACACTCTTCTCAGTTTAAATACTTCCCCTGGCCACCAAAGTCCCAAGACATGAACATTATTGAGCATATCTGGGATGCCTTGCAACGTACAGTTCAGAAGAGATCTCCACCCCTGTGTACTCTTACAGATTGATGAACAACCCTGCAGGATTCATGATGTCAGTTCTCTCCAGCACTACTTCAGACATTAGTCTAGTCCATGAAGACCTCATTTGTTCATAGATGGCGTGTGCTGCTTGGAGATGTAGTCTGTTAGTTCATTTAGTTGTTGCCATTTGTGTGACTACCAGAGCGTGCGTTTGTTCCAGTTTTTATGTTCTGTATATTGATCGATGGGTGTTGCAGCAATGTGCCTTTCGGTAATAAGTAACAGAACCCAGTATGTTGTCCTCGACGGCGAGTGTTCATCACAGGCAAGGGCATCGTCAGAGGTGCCTCAGGGAAGAATGATAGGACTGATGTTATTTTCCGCATAGACAAATGATCTGGCGGACAGGATAAGCAGCAGTCTGTGGCTGTTTGCTGATGATGCTGTGGTGTATCGGAAGGTGGCGAAGTTGAGTGACTTTTGAAGCATACAAGATGCCTTAGACAAAATTTCTAGCTCTAAACGTAGAAAAATGTAAGCAGATGCGGACGAGTAGGAAAAACAAACCCGTACGGTTCGGTACGGTATTAGTAATGTCACGCTTGACACTGTCAGGTCGCTTAAATATCTGGGACATATGCAGCAAAGAGATATGAAATGGAACGAGCATGTGGGGATTGTAGTAGGGAATGTTCAGTTTATTGGGGAATTTTACGAAGAGGCGATTCGTCTGTAAAGGAGACCGCATATAGGACACTAGTGCGACCCATTGTTGAGTACTGTTGGAGTGTTTGGGATCTGCACCAGTTTGGATTAAAGGAACACATGGAAGCAACTGAGGGGCTGGCTGTTACATTATTTACCGGTAGGTTCTAGCAACATCCAAGTATATGTTTCGGGTACTCAAATGGGAATCACCGGAGGGAAGGTGACTTTCTTTTCGAGGAGCGATAGTAAGAAAATTTAGGGAACCGACATTTGAGGCTGACTGTAGTACGATTCTACTGCCGCCATCTTACATTCCGCGTAAGGATCGTGAAGATAAGATTAGAGCTCGTACGGAGGCATATAGACACCAGCTGCGACATAGTCGTGTATACGAACAGTGATCCAACACTGTCAAATGTTTTTTATTCCAGTCTTTGATCACAATATCACTGACGACGACCGGTTTCAGTCCGTAATGACCATCCTCAGATCTATAATATAAAAATATATGCACCTAGTGAGCAGTGTGTCTTTCAACACAATAGAGCAATACGAATCACAATATATTATCATGCAACCAGGGAAATGTACAGATAAATACGGTAAAACGTACCTTTTCAACACAATGCCCTAAAGTGATAAGGCCATAATGGCATCGTCAAAATATATAAATATAGTCAGCACAGCATCGTCACATAGATCTAAAATAAGGTGTAGAATAGGCCACATCGTCCACACAGTCATTATTGCTACTGGCTACTGAAGTACAGCAGCTACCAGAAATCTGTTTGCCTACATCCTATCTAGATGTCGCTACTGTGGGATTAGATGTAGTTATCATTTACTCAAAAAATATAATCTGATAAAAATGCATTAGGTAAAATACATGTAGCAGAATTTTAAATATTGATAACTGTCATAGAAACCAATTGTGATACAGTAAAAAACGAATAAATTTAATCACATAAAATTATTAAAAGTAAATATATGAAGATAATAGGTCCGACCATTATATGGTTAATTTACGGTCAAAAATTAATTTACATAATACATTGCCTGTAGCAATCTATAAATTACCTATGAAACGTTTCCTGTGTTAGACATATCACGATGTATGTAAAGCCCTCTAGTGGTTAAGTTCTTACGATCGGTGCTCGCCTACATAACATCCTGGCAGCCGACCCAACAGAGGGCGGTGATCATTGATCTGTCTTTTTTCAGCTGTCATATAGACATTTATCTTTCATAGGTAATTTCTAGGTTGTTATAGGCAGTGTAATACGTATACTAATTTTTGACCGTAAATTCACCATAAAATGGTCGGACCTAATATCTTCATATATTTCCTTTTAATAATTTTATATGGGTAACTGTACTCGTCTTTTACTGTATCACAATTGGTTTCTACGTATGATAGTTATCAAGATTTAAAAGTCTGCTACATGTATCTTACCTAATGTGTTTTTATCAGATTATGTTTTTTGCGTAAATGATAACGACATCGAATCCCTGAGTAGCATATACGTATGTGGATGTAGAATATATATGCTGTCTTGTGTGCTACAACTGTTAGTTTGTTTGTGATGCACCAATATTTTATAGCGTTTAGGATATGACTGGCTTTGCTCTCTAGTAACAATCGGTTGTCTTCGGAAACCACTACCAACGAGTCATTGCCTCGTCTGTGAGAGGTAAGAGGGGATCGATTGCGAAGAACCAAAATGAGTCCGTAAACCGAGCCTTGTGGGCATCTCTTTGTAATCTTTTTGACTACTTCCCGGTTTACCGCCTGTCGCTCTGTGACTCCCTTTGTGCAGTAATAGAGAAAACTATTCTAGAGGGATGAGGGTTGAAACGTCCCCTTAGAAAAATTTATACAAGACTGTGCTTAAACTGACACACAATATTTTTAGCGCAACGCAATCTGACTTTCAAAAATCCCTACAAAAGAATGGCCCTGACTAACATTAAACTATACCTTTCACAAATAACTTACCTCACAAAAATCTTCATTACTCGAACTACTGCAATACAGCGAGCGCCACTATTGCCAGCTAAATAAAAGATTCAAACTACAGAAGGCACTAACTACTGATAGGGATAGTTAGCAAATGAAAGATATTAATAGAGAGCAAACAATGTATTTACCTTAATAGTCATAATATATATAGCAGTTCATGACAAATTACAAAACTCCACCATCTCTCTCCCCACATCCACCACTGCTGGCGGCTCACCTCCAACTGCGCAACGCTACGCGCTGTTCACATCCAGCTGCCGCTGCCCAACACTACAATGGCAGACAACAATGCAAACTAGCTACAGACTGCACACAGCACAGCCAGTGATTTTCATACCGAGCGCTACGTAACGTTGCCGATAAGAAAACATAAACAGCCTACTTACATAGCCCCCATGCTCCCCACAAAAATTTTTACAAATTGTTTTGGCCAGTGGCCAATAATTATTCGAAAAATTTTTTCATAATTACAATATCAAAGAAATCAAATGCACACACTTATTTATACAATGTTGGTCAAAAGCTAAAATTTTCTCACAGTCTATAAAGACAGTCCAGATTGTTCATCACAGTAAAATTTCAGAGGTTTTTTTTTCAAAGTCTGAGCAGTAAAAGACAATGCACATGGAAGTAGTGGATTTCCATGCAGTCTTGAAGAAGTAGTGTTGTCCTTCCAACTGAAAGACAGTGCTGACTCTTGACATGCTGACAGCTAATGGGCCACAACAGAGCAAACCCACAGCAGAGTCATTCGACATTTTGAAGAATATTGGTAGGTAGGTCATCACAGAGCAGACCCACTGTAGTCCTGGTAGAGAGTATGGTATTGGTGGGCCACCAGAGATGCAGACCCACTGCAGTCCTTGTAGAAATAATGGTACTGGTGAGTCAGCAAAGATGCAGGCCCACTGTAGTCCTTGTAGAGATGGCCAGCAGCCATCTGTTGTGACTGTGCAGGTGCACAATCACCATTGAAGAGTCTTGCAGATAATAGAGCAAGTCCATAACCACCACTTGTGCACTCACAAAGTTTTTGGAATTGTCCTTAGAACCAGCAATGCTGTTAGCCAGTCCTTTGCTGAATTATTAACACACGTGCAAACACTAACAGTACCTACTTCTCACATATTGTTCATTACTATGACCAACAGAAACGTGTGCAGTGAAATGGAACTTACAAGTTACTTAATTTGATGAACTGGTGTCAATTACAATTTTATAACATAAGAATACAATTACAAGGTACAAAATACATAATTAAAAACATAACAATACAGATAACATTTGTAGTAATACAGGCTTTACAAAAGAATCGAAATAACAGATACATCAGTGTTACAGGAATTATGACATAAGTAAATACATAAAAGATCAGAATAACTTTTGAAACATCAACTTTACACATGAGCATTAAAACAAAACAGAATAAATAATGTCTAAGCATACTTACAAGGTAAATGACATATTATTAATGCCAATTATATATGAGGATAACAGTATTCCTCATCATAGTGAATGTAGCTTAGCATTAGAAGAAGAAAAAATTCTATGAAACTACACAGAGACAGGAAGAAAACAAATACACAAGGGTACACAAACACATAGTGGGATAACACAAAAGGAAAGGACAGGGTTCATTTTCAGTGTAACATTTGGTACTGCAGTCCAACCCAAAACTTCATTCCATAAATCTTTTTTTTTTTTATTTCAACATTGGTTTCCACCAAAAAATCCTATCCAAGCATGCTTTCTGTGTTTTTCTCGTATAACCTCTCAGTGCATTTCTTCAAATTCATCGCAACTCATTCTCTTATAGGCTGCCCCCTCTTAAGCTAACTTAAATCTACTGAGCTCAGATGCTAAACTAAGGGACAAGGCAATGCAGCAGCATAAAACAATTAACACAAACATCAATGACAAAAAATTTAAATAAGCAAAGCAATTGCAGTATTACAACTAATATAAGGCACTGTGCAGCAAACAAGAAATATAAATCAGTAGTAAACTGTCTTAGAAGAGTAACACAAAGTCAAATTCAGTAACACTATGCCTGGCACACAGCAGCAGCAACTGCAGTAACTAATATCTAAACATGACATAGCTCAAGCAAAAAAAATATTACAGTAAAAACAACAATGCAGATAAGGGAAATGTATATTCACATCTTAACGTCTATGTAATTAAAGTGGTGCACCACAACTTATTCTACAAAAGAAATTACCAAGTACTTGAAAAGAAAATTCTGTATGCAATTCCTGTGATATGTTTTTGTGCTCCTTCGGTTTTTTTGAAGTACATGAAAGTTATTCTTTACTGGGTCTGTAGGCATAAAATATCTATATTAGTACATTCATAAAATTTTATTTTAAACAATGCTGCAGTGCAGCTAGAAACTAGATATTAAAGAAAATGAGCAAATGAATACATAAAGCAAGCCATATGGCATTTTTCTCAACTAGCAAGACAATAGCTGTGAAATGTTTCTCATCATTTCATTAGGAATTTTAGTAAATATCATAAATTACGAGCTCCACAGTATGCTTTCAACAAGGAAATGTCAATAGCGAGGATAATGGCCTCCCCTTTCTCTTTTTCTACCTGTGCCTCTGAGAAGGCCCTCACTAATGGTTTTTTTGTAACGTTGCTGATAAGAAAACATAAACGGCCTACTTAAAGGGTACCTGAACGTTACGGAGTCGACCAAACAATGCTTGCCACCAACGATTGTCGAAGGCGCCTGCTATCTCGTTAAGACAGTGATAGCATACTTAACTTGTGTGTATCCTATGATGAGAAAGACTGTACTTACTGCATCGTCTATTGATTTTGCTAGTCTGAACCCATACTGATCGGGGCTAAGATCGTAGAGTTCTCTATGTTCAGGTGGCTAAACAGGAACCGTTCTGAACCTTAGATCTGTAAGACTTAGGTTCTGTTGAGTTTTTGCCTGCAGTTTTTGGATTATGACAGTATTAGCTGTTTTCCATGATTCAGGCACCCTAACCGGCCGCAGAGCGTCATTTAATAGGTCTCTTAGTTACGGCGCTGCCTGTTGGAATGTTTCTGCATAGATACTGTCTGGGCCTGTAGCTTTCTTCTTCAGACTGGCACTGCACATGCAAACTCCTTACAGGCATATTAGAATATAACGTCTTAAATTATTTATTCACTGCGTAGTTCTTCCATAAGTCTTGGTTGTGGCACTGTGTCCGTCACGGGTCATGGTCTGGGAGTAGTTTAATGAGCAGAAATTATGCCATGTTTCTCCACCCTTGCATCATGGCCCTATTGTCCCCCCGGATATCAGTTTGTAATTGGGTTGCTGCCTGTTCCTACCATTGCATTCTTTTTGTCTCTTTTAGTTTGTACTTCAATAAGTCTCTTGCGTATGTGTAGTCTTAATTGTCTGTCACAGGTTGTGATTTCCCTCTGGTATAGTCTCCTTTCACGTCTTGTATCCAGTCTTAGTTGGTTAGTTCAGTGCTCCAAGGTGGTGTAGCCCAAGTCTGTTTCCTACACGTGATTTAGTAACATGCTGGGCTCTCTGTACTATCTCGGTTAGTTTATGTGCACTGTAGTCGATGCTGCCAAAAACGTATAATTTCCGCCGTACGTGGGCCCTCAATGTATCCCAATCAGCTCCACCGACAGCGAGTTGGTCGTAGTGGCGTGGTTCATTGTGCCCTGTTGAACATCCATGATGATGTTGTGGTCCCTGGTCTTGTCACGTCGTACGATTGTCCAAATGATGTAATGATGATGCTTGTGGAATTAGCTATTGTGATGTCGATGTTGCTCATTACGCCTGCAAATTCCATATATGTTTATGTACCTGGTTTCCTTTCTTTAAGGCAAGTAAGTTATTTTCCTGTTCGGCCTTGTCAACGACTTGTCCTTTGTCATCAGTTCTGTCTGCATTGAAGAGCGTTGATCAGGCACTGATATTTGCAGATATTAGTAATTCTTGTTTCTGGCGAAATGAGCTACATGCCCTATCATTTCTGTGTATGGTTTAAAAAAGCGTGCATATTGAGCCTACGGTGAAAAAGCACCCACGTTTGTCCACCAACGTGTGTCTCAGTTATCACAAACTCCTACAGTAGAATTGTGTAGTCTTTCTACCGTTGATGTTCCTATTAAGAACGATAACTACTGCATTGGGCATTGCAGTCTCGGACGACTGTCGCTGCCTGTGTTTGAAGACAGGTAAGTTGTCCATTTTTCATGAACGGCTACTGCAAACATAGGATGTTAAGTTTGATTTCACTGATTATTCTTGGTAGTTCTGCTGTCAACAAAGTGCTTCTCATTGTGATTAGGTGCATGAGCCTCAGCGGAACGAAGCAGCTTGTCCTTATTTGTTGCTGGCCATAATAAGAACTTGCCGTAGGCACTGACTAGATCTTTGTACACCTTGCCCATGTTAAACACCTCTGGTCTTCTTCTGCTCGTCTGTAGAAGCAGTCCACGCAGTTCGAGCGAATCTATTGGTACGTTTTCGGTGTGCATTATCATTAGTCCGTCTGTTCCGTTGGTGGGAAGTAGATTGAGTCTCCCTCTGGGATGGATTGACGTATGAATCATACGCGCGCAATTTGAAACACTTCTCTATGCTCCAGCCGCCTTTATTTTAAATTGGTTTCCAGGGTTTCATATTCATTTATGACAGTCCCCCTCTTTGTTGTGTTGGTCTGCATGTGTTTATTTGTGTCACTGAGATTTTCACCTTCACAGTCGTGTCTTCATCACTGCAGTAGTCAGTACGTTTGCAAGACTGCAAGAGAATTGTAGTTTTCTTTGCAATTGAATTTTGTTTGTCTCTTGTTTGCTTATCTGGCAATTGTTTTTCGTCAAACGCTTTGTTGCCAGCCTTACAATTCAGCTTATCGTGGTATATGTTTCCCTGTTTGTCACAAGCTTCGTCGTTACGCGTTTCACTAACACTTCTGCTGAGTTATATGTCTACATCCTTTTTGCCACACGCATTAGTTCCGTCGTGTGTTTTATGTGTAATGTTATTGTCTGCAATGTCCAAGCATAGATACCCTCCTGATATGAAAGTCACTGGTTTAATGTGCTTTTGAATTTTTGCGGTATCATATATTTCCATTTGGTGTTACTCTCGTTTGTTGGGATTTATGGTTCTGTTGTATGATGTGATGACTGGCATGCAGCGTTTGTGCCTCGTTGGTGGTATCTGAGTTTCTGTCTGGGCTTCTGTGCTCCCCTAGACTTAATCTGGTGTATTCGTTTGCTATATGTTGCTCAATTTCATCTATCCTGAACATTGATGTGAATAGTGTGTCAGCTGCCGCGTTACTTCTCATTCTATTGATCCTGCAAGGCACATCTTCTCGGTATAGTCGGTAACGTTTAGGCCGCTACATTGAAGAGCCAAACAAATTGATACACCTGCCTAACATCGTGTAGAGCCCTCACGGTCACGCAGAAGTGCCGCAACGATGTGGAGCGGACTCGATTAATGTCTGAAGTAGTGCTGGAGAGAACTGACACCGTGAATCCTGCAGGACTGTCCATATATCCTTAAGATATGAGGGGGTGGCGATCTCTTCTGAACAGCACGTTGCAAGGCATCCTAGATATGCTCAATAATGTTCATTTCTGGGGAGTTTGGTGGCCAGCGGAAGTGTTTAAATTCAGCAGAGTGTTCCTGGAGGTACTGTGTAGCAATTCTAGATGTGTGGGGCGTCGCATTGTCCTGCTGGAATTGCAGAAGTCCGTCGTAATGCACAATGGACATGAATGGCTGCAGGTAATCAGACAGGATGCTTACGTACATGTCACCTATCAGAATCGTATCCAGAAGTATCAGAGGTCCCATATCACTCCAACTGCACACACAATTACAGGATCTCCACCAGCTTGAACAGTCTCCTGCTTACATGCAGGGTCCATGGATTCATGAGGTTGTCTCCATACCGGTACACGTCCATTCGCTCGATAAAATTTGAAACGAGACTCGTCCGACCAGGCAACATGTTTCCAGCCATCAACAGTCCAATGTCGGTGTTGACGGACCCAGGCTAGGCGCAAAGCTTTATGTCGTGCAGTCATCAAGGGTACACGAGTCGACCTTTCGTTGAATGGTTCGCATGTTGACACTTGTTGATCGCTCAGCATTGAAATCTGCAGCAATTTAAAGAAGGGTTGCGCTTCTATCACGTTGAAAGATTCTCTTCAGTCGTCGTTGTTCCCTTTCTTGCAGGATCTTTCCCGGATGCAGTGATGTCGGAGATCTGATGTTTTACCGGATTCATGATATTCACGGTACACTCGTGAAATGGTAGTACGGGAAAATCCCCACTTCATCGCTACCTCGGAGATGTTGTGTCTGATAGCTCGTACGCCGACTGTAGCACCACGTTCAGACTCACTTAAGTTTTGATAACCTGCCATTGTAGCAGGAGTAACCGATCTAACAATAGCACCAGACGCTTGTTGTCTTATACAGAGTGGTCCATTGTTCGGGACCGGGCCAAATATGTCACGAAATAAGCGTCAAACGAAAAAACTACAAAGAACGAAACTTGTCTAGCTTGAAGGGGGAAACCAGATGGCGGTATGGTTGGCCCGCTAGATCACGTTGCCATAGGTTAAACGGATATCAACTGCGTTTTTAAAATAGGAACCCCAATTTTTTATTACATATGGTCCTTCGACAACCAATCCACCTGTCATGTAATATGCTATTCAGTACCGCTTCAACTGCACGCGAGCTATGTGCCGGACATACATCATGCTGGAAATACATAGCCATTCTGTGATGCAGTGAAACATCGTGTAGTAACATCGGTAGAACATTACGTAGCAAATCAGCACACATTGCACCATTTCGATTGACATCGATAAAATGGGGGCCAATTATCCTTCCTCCCATAATGCCGCACCATACATTAACCCGCCAAGGTCGCTGATGTTCCATTTGTCGCAAGCCATCGTGGATCTTCCGTTGCCCAATAGTGCATATTATGCCGGTTTACGTTACCGCTGTTTGTGAAAGACGCTTCGTCGCCAAATAGAACGCGTGCAAAAAATCTGTCATCATCCCGTAATTTATCTTGTACCCAGTGGCAGAACTGTATACGACGTTCAAAGCCGTCGCCATACAATTACTGGTGCATAGAAATATGGTACGAGTGCAATCGATGTTGATGTAGCATTCTCAACACCGACGTTTTTGAGATTCCCGATTCTCGCGCAGTTTGTCTGCGACTGATGTGCGGATTAGCCACGAGAGCAGCTAAAACACGTACTTGAGCATCATCATTTGATGCAGGTCGTGGTTTACGTTTCACATGTGGCTGAACACTTCCTGTTTCCTTAAATAACGTAACAATACGGCGAACGGTCCGGACACTTGGATGATGTCGTCCAGGATACCGAGCAGCATACATAGCACACGTCCGTTGGGCATTTTGATCACAATAGCAATACATCAACACGATATCGACCTTTTCCGCAATTGGTAAACGGTTCATTTTAACACGGGTAATGTATCACGAAGCAAATACCGTCCGCACTGCCGGAATATTACGTGACATCACGTACTTATACGTTTGTGACTATTACAGCGCCATCTATTACAAAGCGAAACAAGTGGTCCAACTAAAATATTCATATTTCTTTACGTACTACAGGAATATGTAATTAAAAATGGGGACTCCTATTTAAAAGAAACGTAGTTGATATCCGTTTGACCTATGGCAGCGCCGTCTAGCGGGCCAACCATAGCACCATCTGGTTTCCCCCTTCAAGCTAGACGAATTGAGTTCTTTGTAGTTGTTTCGTTTGATGCTTATTTCGTGAGATATTTGGCCCGATCACTATCACTGGACCACCCTGTATAGGTGCTGCCGACTGCAGCGCCGAATTCTACCTGTTTACATATCTCTGTATTTGAATACGCAGGCCTATACCAGTTTCTTTTGTCACTTCAGTGTATAAAGTGATGACGTAGCTAGACTGAATTATCTCTTGGAAGACTATCGACGGAATCACGATATCTTCGATATTTGGCGTTTCTAGAGACAGGTCATGCTGTCGGCCCTAGGAGATGGCTTGTCGCCAGCGTCTCACTCTTGTCCATCTACTAGACAACGCTGCTGGACTGCGAGCTGCTGGCTTCGAACTGGATCCGCTGAAGCAAGGCGACCCATCGAACGCCATCGCTTGGCGCTCCAGCCAGCCTTCGAAGTTACGGGTTCGAGTTGTCGCTTCTGCTCCAGCCTGCCAACCGTCCCGGGTCGCGGCCAATGGATGCCAGTCCAGCCCTAAGCTGCCTGTGATTCGGACTGACCAGCCGTCCGTCTCGCCTGAGCAATGCTGCATCGCCGCCAACTGCGGATCTGCCGTCTCAACATTCGGCTGCAGCGGCGGGCTCACTCGCTGCCGCCAGCCACGGTCGGCACCTGGCCATAGACGTCCACCTACTGTACAAAAAGTGCAAAATAACAAAGAGTGTTTTACAGAGACAGCATTCTAGATCCCGCGTTCTCCCCGGCTCTAGCAGATCCCATTCCTACAGCCTCCCACACATGCCATTCTCGGACACAAATGGCCATCTTGCTGCACTTGTCAGCGTAGCAGTCAACACAACACATAATTACATAGCGTATACATCTGCACTATACCCCGCAAACCACGGTGTGTGGTGGAGAGTACTTGGTGCATGAGTATCATTTTTCCGCTTCCTCTAGCAGACGGGTAAGAGAGTATAAAGACAATCGGTACCCTGATTACTTGGGATTCTTCCAGTTAATCTGAGTCTGGCATCTGTCTCCACACCCCTAGATGTGTCTGCATTTCACTTTAAATCGGTCTTGACGCATAATTCCAGACACTCGAGAAGTTTACGACTGATTCCAGTGACTCTCCATTAGATAAACAATGGAGGCTGCAGAAAATTTCCACAGAATATCTCAAATAACGGTCCCCTGAAACAAAAATGGTTGCTCTAGGTTACGTTACGTTTCTTCCAGAGCTTTCCACTGAAGGATGGAGGGATGGGTTATTGAATTCTCTCTATGCCTGCTAAGAGATTAACTTGACAATGAGTAGAGAAAATTGGGTAACACTTTGTAATACACTGAGGTGACATGCACATGTACAAATTGCGGTAGTATGGCGTACACAAGGTATAAAAGGGCAAAGCATTGATGGAGCCGTCATGTGTACTAAGGTGGTTCATGTGAAAAGGTTTCCGAATTAGCAGACTATGAACGCGGAATGGTAGTTGGAGCTGGACGCATGGGACATTCCATTTCGGAAATGGTTAGCGAATTCAATAATCCGAGATCCACAGCGTCAAGAGTGTGCCAAGAACACCAAATAAGAGGCACGGACAACACAGTGGCCGACGGTCTTCAAGTGAAGACCGAGAGCAGCGGAGATTGCGTAGATATGTCAGCGCTAACACACAAGCAAGACTGAGGGAAATAGTAGCAGAAATCAATGTGGGACGTACGACTAACGTATCCGTTAGTGCGGCGAAGTTTGACGTTTATGGGCTATGGCAGCAGACGACCGAAGCGAGGCAATTTCTAACAGTTCATCACCTACAGCGCCTCTCCTGGGCCCGAAATCATATGGATTGGACCCAGGACGCCAAGTCAGATGAGTCCCAATTTCAAGTGGTAGGAGCTGACGGTAGGGTTCGAGTATGGTGCAGGCACCAAGAAGACACGGATCCAAGTTGTCAACAAGGCACTGTGCAAGACGGTCGTGGTTCCGTTATGGAGTTGGCTGTGTTTACATGGAATGGGCTCCGCCATCTGGTCCAACTGCACCGATTATTGAGGGGAAATGGTTATGTTCGGCTACTTGGAGACCATTTTCAGCCATTCATCGCCTTCATGTTCCCAATCAACGATGGAATTTTTATGGATGAAAATGGGCCATGTCACCGGGACTATAATTGTTCTACCGAGTGAGGTGGCGCTGTGGTTAGCACACTGGACTCGCATTCGGTAGGACGATGCTTCAAACCCATATCTGGCCACACGCTCCAGGCAAACACTGGGATGGTTCCTTTGGAAGGGCACCTGTCCTTGACAAAATCCGAGCTTGTGGTCCGTCTCTAATGACCTCGATGTCGACGGGACATTAAACCCAATCTTTCTTCCTTCCACAGTTGTTCGCGATTGGTTTGAAGAACATTATGGACAATTCGAACGCACGACACGAATTGCATCGAACATTTATGGGACATAATCGAGAGGTGAGTTCGTGCACAAAATCCTGCACCGGCAACACTTTCGCAATTATGGACGGCTATAGAATCAGCATGGCTCAATATTCCTGCAGGGGCTTCCAACGACTTCTTGACTCCGGGAAAAAGGAGGTTCAACACGATAATGGGAGGTATCGCATGACTTTTATAACCTCAGTGCAGTATCGGACAAATGAATTGAGCGGTTCTCTGGTCCCAGTTTGGGGCTATGAAGCTACTCGGTGAGTCTTTATAGTCACTGATGATGTCTCCAGCATTACAAGACCAAACGTTAGACACAGAAACATATCTTTAGACCACGATCCGTGTAACAAAAATTAACAAGGATGTAACAAATCTTCTGCAGCAGTCTCGAGTCGTACAATAAAAGCAAAGGAGGTAATTTCTGTCTTTTACATCTGCATATATACTATAAATCTACCTCACAGCGCGCAGCGGACCTTATCTCGTACGTATATAGAGGGTGATTCGGCTGCCCTAATGCTGTCGTATTATGCAACCCGCTATGTTATAGTTGGCCTTCAAAAACCACATGAGAGATTTTCATATTATTTCGCCCGTTACGAGCTAACTGTTAGTCCTACAAAAAAATGAACACGACTTTTTTGTAGGAAATTTAATGAATTAAATTTTGTGCTGGGGTAATATTTAGTTGGAGGCCACGGTTTTCGTGTTATTCAAGAAAACTTACAGAAATGGCCCTCAAGCGCCAGCCCCACACTCATCGCTCAGCAATCAGGATTTATATCATGTTGTTCGTGGCACTCTCTCCTACCGCTGAACAAAAATTTCCAACTACACGAACCATTCCCAATGTCCTACCTTTTTTGGTCTCCATTGACTAGGCTATTACGCCACTGGCATATTCGGCATTTCGTTAATATTAGGGCAATGAAATATACTCGACTAAGCCGGTGGTCTAATAAGGCCAGTCAATGGAGACCAAATGAGGTCGAATGTGGGAAATAATACGTGCAGTCGTAAATTTGTGTACAGTGGTAAGAGAGAGTGCCATGAATAACATACTAGAAATCCTAACCGCTGGAGGCTGAGTGTGGGAATGGGGGTGACTTGGAAGGTCACTCTTGCATGCTCGTCTTGAATAACTAGGAAACTACGGCATCTAGCGAAAACTTACCCCAGTACTAAATTTAACTTCATTAAATTTCCTGCAAAAAAGGCCCGTTCATTTTTTCCGCAGGACTAACAGTTCGTGCGTAGCGATCGAGATGATATGGAAATCTCGCGTGTTGTTTTTGAAGGCCAGATATAACAACGCGGGTTGCATAAAACGACAATAGTAAGGGCAACTGAATCACCCCGTATTTTAGGCGCGTGTTATGATGCGTCTGTGGTCTGATCACAGTAAATTCTACTTTTGCCACACTCCAACTAAATATCCTCTATTCATCTTTTAATTAGTATGCATCAAGCCAACTAACCTTCTTGACAGGCTTTTTAGCTGTATCAGCTCATTTTCGTGTGGCTCAATGGAAGGGGTGTCACTTCGGCAGTCTTCGTGTCCACAATCTACCTCAGTTACCCGACCGGAAAAAGCGGAATTCGAACCACGTGTCATTCCTGGCGACTCCTCATATCGTTGAGAGGTGGGTGCTAGATTAAAGGCAGAATATCTGTATTCCGGGATTCGATCACGCATCCTCTCGATTTCCAGGCACGCGCTTTACAGCTAAACCAGTAGTCCTGAAACATATAACTGCTACAACAGTATCATATTAGCTTATTCGTGTCATTCGGAGGGTAATCAAAAAGATGGGACGCATCTGCAGCTGAGAGATGTAGATACACTATCTAGTGAAACGTATCTGAACACCTACTAGTGGACATTTGTGTGCATGCGTCCATCGTTCGTCTTTAAGATGGCTTGAAGTCTGTTGGGGACCCTTTCAGTGAGGTGGCTGAATGTCTGTGGAGAAATAGCGAGCCATTCTTCTTTTAAACCACAAAAGGAATCGATGTTGGACTCAGGCGTCTTTAGCAAGACGATATAACTATCCCAAAAATGTTCCACTGGGTTCACGTCGGGCTCTGCGCACGTCAGATCATTTGAGGAATATTGTCGTCCACAAACTATTGCCTCACAGATGTTGCTTTATGACGGGGTGCGTTATAATTCTGTTACACTACTGGCCATTAAAATTGCTACACCACGAAGATGATGTGATACAGACGCGAAATTTAACTGACAGGGAGAAGATGCTGTGATATGCAAATTATTAGCTTTACAGAGCATTTACACAAGGTTGCTGCTGTTGGCGACACCTGCAACATGCTTACATGAGGAACGTTTCCAACCGATTTCTCATACACAAACAGCAGTTGACCGGCGTTGCCTGGTGAAACGTTGTTGTGATGCCTCGTGTAAGGAGGAGAAATGCGTACCATCACGTTTCCGACTTTGATAAATGTCGGATTGTAGCCTATCGCGATTGCAGTTTATCGTATCGCGACACTGCTGCTCGCGTTGGTCGAGATCCAATGGCTGTTAGCAGAATATGGAATCGGTGGGTTCAGAAGGGTAATACGGAACGCCGTGCTGGATCCCAGCGGCCTCTTATCACTAGCAGTCGAGATGACAAGCATCTTATCCGCATGGCTGTAACGGATCGTGCAGCCACGTCTCGATCCCTGAGTCAACAGATGGGGAAGTTTGCAAGAGAACAACCGTCTGCACGAACAGTTCGACGCCGTTTGCAGCAGCACGGAGTATCATCTCGGAGACCATGGCTGCGGTTACCCTTGACGGTGCATCACAGACAGGAGCGCCTGCGATGGTGTACTCAACGACAAACCTGGGTGCACGAATGGCAAAACGTCATTTTTTCGGATGAATCCAGGTTCTGTTTACAACATCATGATGGTCGCATCCATGTTTGGCGACATCGCGGTGAACGCACATTGGAAGTGTGTATTCGTCATCGCCATACTGGCGTATCACCTGGCGTGATGGTATGGGGTGCCATTGGTTACACGTCTCGGTCACCTCCTGTTCGCACTGACGGCACTTTGAGCAGTGGACGTTACATTTCAGATGTGTTACGACCCGTGGCTCTACCCTTCATTCGATCCCTGCGAAACCCTACATTTCAGCAGGATAATGCACGACCGCATGTTGCAGGACCTGTACGGGCCTTTCTGGATACAGAAAATGTTCGACTGCTGCCCTGGCCAGCACATTCTCCAGATCTCTCACCAATTGAAAACGTCTGGTCAATGGTGGCCGAGTAACTAGCTCGTCCCAATACGCCAGTCACAACTCTTGATGAACTGTGGTATCATGTTGAAGCTGCATGGGCAGCTGTACCTGTACACGCCATCCAAGCCCTGTTTGACTCAATGCCCAGGCGTATGAAGGCCGTTATTGTGGCCAGAGGTGGTTGTTCTGGGTACTGATTTCTCAGGATCTATGCACCCAAATTGCGTGAAAATGTAATCACATGTCAGTTCTAGCATAATATATCTGTCCAATGAATATCCGTTTATCATCTGCATTTCTTCTTGGTGTAGGAATTTTAATGGCCAGAAGTGTAGAATCAGCGCTTATGAACTGTTCCTCTACTGTAAGCAGTGCAGAACACTGTAGAATGTATTCATACCCTTTCCCTAAGTAACCTTTCCTCAAGCATAATGAGGGGATCACACCTCATACCGTAATACCATATCCCCTATAGTTCCCTGTTGCTACTACGCACGATGGAAGGTAACGTACTGCAGGCATTCGCCAAACCCAAGTCCTTCCTACGGATGGCCATGGGATATAGTGTCATTAATGCCTCCAAATCACTCGTTTCCAGTCATCCAGTGTCCAACAGCCGTCCCTTTACAGCAACTGAAACGTCCCCTAGGCTTACGAGGAACTGCTCGGCCATTGTACTCCGTTGCTTTTTACCCCCCACGCTCACTCATTTTGCTGGCTGGAGTGCTGGTAGCACTTAGTAGAAGATTCCTTCCGCTGATTCCGTGCCATTTTGTTCAACCACCATCTGCAGTGCTCAACGGTCCCTGCCCGTCAGAACACGATGTCTCTCCGGACTCGGTTCAATTGTGGTTCTTTCTTTGCGTTTTTACTTGAGTCACGTCAGCAAAAATCGATTTGGGCGGTCTTAGAAGGATTGAAATCTTCCTGACGGATCTATTACTCAGGTGACATCCATTGACTAATCCACGTTCGAAATCACTGAGCTATCCTGATTGACTCATTCTGCTGTTACTGCTTCTCGATTGACAACACAATACTACCGGCTTTCTTTTATACTGGTGGATCTCACTCTCCTGACATATAGCGGCCAATTCTGCATTACAAAGGGGCGTCCGGATAATTTTGATCAGATAGTGAATATCTCTCTCACGTGAAATGGCGGGCTAGTTGTTCGAAGCAGTTATCTTATAACGTGTACAAGATTAGTTTAAACGACATTTTGTTTTTACCGCCTGTGATGCACCTGTAGTTTTTCCCAATCGATACTTGGCGAACAACGTCAGGACTTACTACTACAACATGGACGGAGTATATCCATACCACTGAACTTAGGATATCTTCAAATGATTCTATGACTGCCAAGTGAGAATTAGACGACTTGTGGCAACAGGATGTCACATTAAACACCTTTCAGTCGTCCAGTTTCCAAACTTATTTCATTTGGCTACCAGTTTCGGTGGTTCACTATACCATCTTCAGGCCCCCGACCGACGTATAGGAAGATTACACCTCGGTTGCGATAAATACAGGGGCCAGTAATCCTGTTATTACAAGATTTCTGCTTGCTAAAGCTATACCTTCAACCATCGTCTGTTAGGTGATAGTTGAAGGTATCGCTTTAGCAAGCAGAAATCTACTAATACCAGTATTGATGGCCCCTGTTTTTATCACAAGCGAGGTGGAATCTTCCTACACGTCGGACGGGGGCCTGAAGATGGTTTAGTGAACCACCGAAACTGGTAGCCAAATAAAATAGGTTTGGGAACTGGACGGCTGAAAGATGTTTGATTTGACAGCCTGTATCGAACAGCCTAATCCCGAAACACCTTTTACTATTGCTGTACAAGTTCACAGTTGCATTCATTTTCGACCTCGTTCGACGTACTGCTTTTTCTTGTCGCTATAAACACTCCACTTCCTTGGTTGTTTAGTCTAGTTTAACGATGTATATCCCCAGTGTTCTCGAAAAATTTCCACGTTGTACTTCAAATTTATTGGAGAGTGATGGGTTTTTTGTGTGTTTGCTGCCTACCCCTTGGAAGTTATCTACTAACACTGTAGAACTTTAGCTCCGCGTTTTTCAAAGTAGATTCATTTTAATAATTGGTTTTTGAGATGCTTAGTTTCCACCAGAGGATATATTATTTTCTCTTAACTCAGAAAACTCATTCGTGCGTTACACACCACACAGACGCTACTGCACGCTTCATCTCCATCTCTTTATTTTGTCCTTCATACAGAGCAGGACGACGAATCTTTAGCGAAGGCCCTCACAGTACCATCGCATTTCCGTGACAGCTGACTGCAACCCTTGCTCTCCATTGGTCCTGGAACGACCTCTTCGATCTGCCAGACAACTCTCCACGTGCTACACACCGAGTACCCTCTGGATTCTTCTTGCTCCTCCCGTTAAGTTTTTTTCCACAAGAGGAATCACTAAGTGCGCACTGTTCGAAGTGTTTACAACTAACCACCCCTACTTTCCCGCAGTAACTGGACGAAGGAGATGATGCTGCTCAGATAGCAGACGCATAAATCACTGGCTCTGACTCATACGCCGTGGAAGCAAATGCCTCAGACTTGATTCTTCCGAGTCTGGGGCGAGTATTTCGCCTATTTTCCACAGACGACGTTTCGAATATTCCTGCAATAAAATAAATGAATTAGGCTCCTTGATCACCGGCAGATGAGATTCTGGTACCAGATCGAGGTGGCAACAGGGGAAACTTGTGAGCTCCCTTACATGCCAGTGGTTCCGCCCCGTGCCAATGTCGCTGCGGCCATACGAACCTGTCGTCAGTTCCCACAGAGCGAGGAGGTGCAGTGATAACAAACTGGACTCGTATCTGGGAGCACGCCGTTTCAAATCAGCACCTTTCCATCCATCCCGTGATTTTCCAAGCTCAAAGCGAATGCTGGGATGGTTCGTTTGAGAGGATACGACCGATTTCCTTCCCCAGTCCTAACCTGTGCTCAGTGTAACATCTTCGTCGGCTTGACTTTAAACGCTAATCTTCACTCCTTCAGTGCCAGTTTGTCTTTGCACCACTGCAAACACGAATGATATTGGAATTAGTGACAACGGCGTTAAGAAACGACAAAAACCGCTACAAAACATGAAGTCCCGGTGGAATCCCTATCAGATTACATAAAGAATTTGCTGATGGATTAGCCCCCTTTTAACCATAACATTGCGAATATCCCTCGTACCGACAACTGTGTACAGTTCAAATGGTTGAAATGGCTCTGAGCACTATGCGACTTAAATTCTGAGGTCATCAGTCGCCTAGAACTTACAATTAATTAAACCTAACTAACCTAAGGACATCACACACATCCATGCCCGAGGTAGGATTCGAACCTGCGACCGTAGCGGTCGATTGGCTCCAGACTGTAACGCCTAGAACCGCACGGCCACTCCGGCCGGCACTGTGTACAGTAGTTTGAAGAAAACACAAGTCGCATATGTCTAGAAAAAGAGTAACAGAAGAAATAAACGAAAGTATCGTCCAGTACACTTGACATCAACCCGTCTTACAATCTTAAAACGTATTTTGAATTCAAACGTAATGAGGTATCTCGAACAAATTGATCCCATCCTTACCAACTAGACTGTATCGTGGAAATATCGGCCTTGTGAAACACACCTTGCACTTTTTTCACTTGAAATTCTGAAAGCTATAGATCAAGGCAGTAAGATAGCTGCAGTATTTCTTCACTTACGAAAAACGTTTGGTTCAGTATCATACCAATGCCTATTAAGGAAAGTACGGTTGTATAGGGTATCAAAAGTAATTTGTGATAAGATTGAGGATTCATTGGTAGGGAGGATCCAGCGTATTATCTTGGTTGAAGGCGTATCGACAAATGCAGAAGCAACTTCAGGCGTTCCACAGGGAAGTGTTTCGAAATCCTTGCTGTTGGCAATTTATTTTTTTAAACTGACGAACAACATTAACAGCAATCTCAGAATTTTTGCAGATTATGCAGTTACCTCTAATGTAGCGCCGCGCGGGATTAGCCGAGCGAACACATGCGCTGCAATCATAGACTGTGCGGCTGGTCCCGGCGGAGGCTCGAGTCCTTCCTCGGACATGGGTGTGTGTGTGTTTGTCCTTAGGATAATTTACGTTAAGTAGTGTGTAAGCTTAGGAACTGATGACCTTAGCAGTTAAGTCCCATAAGATTTCATACACACTTGAACATTTTTGTAACGTAGCATTGTCTGAAAAAAATCTGATCCAATATTCAGTCAGATCTTGATCAGATTTAAAAGTAATGCTAAATTGGAAAATTATTTTAAATGTTGAGAAATGTAAAACTGTGCACCTTACAAAACAAAAATCGTACTATCCTGTGACTACAACATCAATAGATCATAACTGGAATCAGCCAGCTACACAAATATCTGGGTGATAGCGCGACTGCTACGATCGCAGGTTCGAATCCTGCCTCGGGCATGGATGTGTGTGATGTCCTTAGGTTAGCTAGGTTTAAGTAGTTCTAAGTTCTAGGAGACTGATGACCTCACATGTTGAGTCCCATAGTGCTCAGAGCCATTTGAACCATTTGAATCTGGGTGATCACATAAGCTAAGTCGTAGGTAAAGCAGGTGGCAGACTACATTTCAGTAGTTCAGTACTGACAAAAGGCCTATTGCAGGTGTACAAAGAAGAGCAGGGCGAATGGTATCAGATTTGTTTCACCGAGGATACAGCGTTACAAGAGTGTTGAAGAACCTGAGCATGCAGAAGCTTGACGATAGTCACAAACTATCCCGTGAAAGCCTACTTACAAAGTTTTAAGAAACAGCTTTAAGTGAGGAAGCTAGGAATGTACTGCAAACTCATTACGTATCACTCTCGACGAGGCCGCGAATGTGAGTAGACTACAGCACGTACGGAGACATTTAAGCAATAATTCTATCCATGCTCTGTATGCGAATGCAACGGGAAAAAGTCTCAACAAGTGGTACAGTGTAAGTACCCTCGGTCATGCACTTCAAAGTTACTAGCAGAATATAGGTGTGAATGTAATGCCTCTCCCCCAGGTATCTACGGACAGTCGATAACTCATTCTTCAAGTTCCCCCAACGCCCGTGGTTTCTGTCTACCCATTTATGCGTGTAGTTCTTCTGAAGAGCTGTACAGTGATGTTACAGAAACTAACGCAGTGTATATGATAACTATGAAGAGGTAACGATATGAAGCTCAACTGAAGGCGACTCCCGTTACTGGGCGTGTATTGTATAGTATATACACTCCTGGAAATGGAAAAAAGAACACATTGACACCGGTGTGTCAGACCCACCATACTTGCTCCGGACACTGCGAGAGGGCTGTACAAGCAATGATCACACGCACGGCACAGCGGACACACCAGGAACCGCGGTGTTGGCCGTCCAATGGCGCTAGCTGCGCAGCATTTGTGCACCGCCGTCGTCAGTGTCAGCCAGTTTGTCGTGGCATACGGAGCTCCATCGCAGTCTTTAACACTGGTAGCATGCCGCGACAGCGTGGACGTGAACCGTATGGGCAGTTGACGGACTTTGAGCGAGGGCGTATAGTGGGCATGCGGGAGGCCGGGTGGACGTACCGCCGAATTACTCAACACGTGGGGCGTGAGGTCTCCACAGTACATCGATGTTGTCGCCAGTGGTCGGCGGAAGGTGCACGTGCCCGCCGACCTGGGACCGGACCGCAGCGAAGCACGGATGCACGCCAAGACCGTAGGATCCTACGCAGTGCCGTAGGGGACCGCACCGCCACTTCCCAGCAAATTAGGGACACTGTTGCTCCTGGGGTATCGGCGAGGACCATTCGCAACCGTCTCCATGAAGCTGGGCTACGGTCCCGCACACCGTTAGGCCGTCTTCCGCTCACGCCCCAACATCGTGCAGCCCGCCTCCAGTGGTGTCGCGACAGGCGTGAATGGAGGGACGAATGGAGACGTGTCGATGAGAGTCGCTTCTGCCTTGGTGCCAATGATGGTCGTATGCGTGTTTGGCGCCGTGCAGGTGAGCGCCACAATCAGGACTGCATACGACCGAGGCACACAGGGCCAACACCCGGCATCATGGTGTGGGGAGCGATCTCCTACACTGGCCGTACACCACTGGTGATCGTCGAGGGGACACTGAATAGAGCACGGTACATCCAAACCGTCATCGAACCCATCGTTCTACCATTCCTAGACCGGCAAGGGAACTTGCTGTTCCAACAGGACAATGCACGTCCACATGTATCCCGTGCCACCCAACGTGCTCTAGAAGGTGTAAGTCAACTACCCTGGCCAGCAAGATCTCCGGATCTGTCCCCCATTGATCATGTCTGGGACTGGATGAAGCGTCGTCTCACGCGGTCTGCACGTCCAGCACGAACGCTGGTCCAACTGAGGCGCCAGGTGGAAATGGCATGGCAAGCCGTTCCACAGGACTACATCCAGCATCTCTACGATCGTCTCCATGGGAGAATAGCAGCCTGCATTGCTGCGAAAGGTGGATATACACTGTACTAGTGCCGACATTGTGCATGCTCTGTTGCCTGTGTCTATGTGCCTGTGGTTCTGTCAGTGTGATCATGTGATGTATCTGACCCCAGGAATGTGTCAATAAAGTTTCCCCTTCCTGGGACAGTGAATTCACGGTGTTCTTATTTCAATTTCCAGGAGTGTAGTATAGCTACAGATAGTTAAGTTAGAAACACCTGACCGTAATGAGAGGCTGTTCTAGGTCATTTCTTCAAACTTAATTACGCGTTTCAGGCACAACATATATTTGCCAAACACCAACTCTTTGTTACTGATTTGTGCGAAGACAGTCAAACGAAAGTGCTTTAGCCACGTTTATGATGAATATACAACGGTAAACATTAGAATACAATTTACCTATAACTTTATTTTCTTCGACTTTGACACTAATTGAGAAGTGAGCTTGTAAGTTAAATAGTACAGTTATTTAAGGTGGGTTCTTGAGGTCTTGCCAACATAAATTGTTTAAACAGTTGTACTTGAATTGGTGGAGTGACGCATAACATTATAATCGTTCTGTCATGTATACGAAGGAGCTGTAAATAGGTATTTAAATTGAATGACTTGAAACTGGTGACTATTGGTGTGTTTTCTGCACTTGTTGAATCGAGTCCATATCGAATTGCAGCACACGATCAAACTTGCGGGTATTCCACAGAGTATGATTTTTGTTCTGTAATTGTAGGTCTTGCACAATACAATGCTGGCCATTACAACTGCACCATCAGGAAGGCTAGCAAGCAATAAAATCGTACTTACTGTGCGTATATAATATAGTGAGAAGAGTATATGATTAAATTTCTATGTGATTCGGCAGAAAACAGAGTTAGGAATCTATCAGACGCAGCTACCACCTCTGGAAGCAAAAGTTGGTCATCGAGCTTGGATCACAAATAGATACTTCATTTTTTTAGAGATCTATGCCAGAGCTCATCATTCCCATTCGCTGGCGCTTGATGGCCTGCCAGTCCCGTGGCAACTCATGACCAAATCGAACTAGATCAAAACATTACTGCAAACATGTGGTACTACGTTATGCTGCTGAAAGATAATGTTTCGGATCTCAAAGCTAGGGCATCGTCATTTGGCTTAACATGTTAGAAATATAATGCCTGTTGTCCAAATTATTGGATATGCCGGCGAGAGGTAATCGTCTTGTGCACCCACTGGTATCACATACCATCACGCCAAGTACTGGGGGCTTATGACGATGATGAGTGTAACACGGCAACGTTCGTTCTCCTTGGAGTCTAAGAACATGGATACGTCCATGGGGATACTGTATGCTGAACGGTTATTTGTCTGCAAAGACGATGTGAACCCATTGGTTTATGATTTGTTTTCATGGGGAATAGAAATAAAAAAAGAAAACACAAAGAGATCTATGTTACTACGGTATATTGACAGCTGCTTCATGGTGTGTTGAATGTATCACAGAGCGGAAATACTGGAAGGCATAAAGCTAGTACACCGCTATCCCCAGTGTTTACGAAGGCGGAGTCGTATTCGGGAGAAGCAGGGTTCAAATCCTCATCCCATCGTCCTCATTTATGTTTTCTCTGGTTTCCGTAAGTGAATTGGAGCTATTTTCAAGATGGTTTCATCAAGCAAGTCGTGCCCAATTTTTTTTCTACATCATCGTTCAAGTAGCTGCTAGTGAAAAAACCACCTGACTTAAAGTCAGTGTCTGGGTCCATCATCACAGTTGGCGGAAAGTCGTCAGTACACGTTTCTGTAAAATTCACACAGATGTTTCTCCTAAGAGTCGTCAGGCACACTTTCTCTGGTGTTTCAATGGTTATTTACAGTTTCGTTTTTTCGGGGTGCAGATGGAGTGGCCCAAACAATTACTGCTGATCACTTGTTTAATGCGGCGTCCAGTGTCAATGGAAAATGTCGGTCTGTTTACCATTACAAACCAAATGATTTTTGAAGCGGAATTTTACGTGCCAGTTCTATACAGCGGTTCCAGATGTGCCTATATCGATATTCGTTTAATCGATATGTATTAAAATGGAAAGTAAAACAGAAAGAATAACCAGTACGCCAGCAGCAGCTCGTGTGCAACTCTACCCACACAGACTGCTACCGCCGTGCAACAGCGCTACTCAGTCGCTGCTGGAACAGTAGTCATTCTTCGTATTTTACTGTCCCTGTTAATTAATATTGACAAAACGAATACTGCGCTACAGTAATCTGGAAGCACTCTGTCGAATGGTAACGTAAAATTCCGCTTTAAAAATCATTTTGTTTGTAAAAGGACACAAACCGATGCTCTCCGTTGGTATTGGGCTACTCATTAAATATGTTTTCAGCAGTATTTCTTTGAGATGGTACCATCTACACGTTGCAAAAAGCGAAATTGCGCCTTTTCTCTAACGGTTATAAGTGTAGATTTTCTTACAATGTAGTACCTTGCCGGCCGGAGTGGCCGTGCTGTTCTAGGCGCTACAGTCTGGAGCCGAGCGACCGCTACGGTCGCAGGTTCGAATCCTGCCTCGGGCATGGATGTGTGTGATGTCCTTAGGTTAGTTACGTTTAATTAGTTATAAGTTCTAGGCGACTGATGACCTCAGAAGTTAAGTCACATAGTGCTCAGAGCCATTTTTTCTAGCACCTTAATAGGTAAGCACATTAGCGTGTTGGTTGTTTCTTCTCTGTGTCGAAAAATCTTCTCTTAGACATGTGGCAATAATTATGACCTGATGTTTTCTGCACGGTCACCCTGCACCACTAAGTGGACTACACCTGTCAGTATAGGCTAACCGTTTTGCATCCAATCGTTCACTCTTCAACCTGTGACCTACTGCCCAGGGGAAAAATAAGCATTAATGTCTTGGTGATTCCACATGTACTTCGAGGTGCTAACCAAACCTAAAAACGTAAGACTTGTAACGGCTAAAATTATTAGTCTGCAGATGACGTAAATGCTGATGTAATGTTGTTCACTACGCCATCTTCAGTCAGCAATAGAAATATCTGCACATATACCCGTTACAGCCTGCATATCCATACATATTATAAAAATGTATGTATGTGTACTGATAAGCCAAAACATTATGACCACTGCGCACCGCGACGTTCGATGTCGCCCGATGGCGTTGCGGGCACGTGACGCGGTAACAAAAGTGGTTCAAATGGCTCTGAGCACTATGGGACTTAACTTCTGAGATCATCAGTCCCCTAGAACTTAGAACTACTTAAACCTAACTAACCTAAGGACATCACACACATCCATGCCCGAGGCAGGTTTCGAACCTGCGACCGTAGCGGTCGTGCGGTTCCAGACTGTAGCGCCTAGAACCGCTCGGCCACCCCGGCCGGCGGTAACAAAAGTATGTAAGCGAAGCAGATACGGAGGGGGAACACGCTAGTGAAGATATGGCTGAAATTGAGGAAATCCATTGAGACAAGCGACTTTGACAAAGGGCAGATTAATATTACGCAGAGCCTGTGAATGAATCTCTCGAAAACGGTGAAGCTAGTCGAATGTTCACTTGCCACTCTCGTGAGCTTGTGTGGAAAGAGGTAGGACAGCGAAACTACCACTAGGCGTTAAATGGTTGAACGTCTACGACTCTTCACAGAACATGGGGTTCGGAGATTTGTCTGCACTCCAAAATAGGGTAGCTGGTGATCTGTAGCATCTCTGCCGAAAGCGCAAAATGATGGTGCACGCGCAGAAGCTTAGAAGCACACCGTTCATCGTACATTGTTGAACATTGAGCTCTACAGCAGACCACCCATATGTGTTCACATGTTGACCCAACGACATCGTCATTTACGATTGCAGTGGGCACGGGACTATTGGGACTCGTCCATCGATCTATGGAAACGTGTAGGCTCTTCGTGTGAATCAGATTTTTGCTACACTACGTCGATGGTCGTCTCCACAAACGCCGTCATCGAGGTGAACGGCGGCTCGAAACGTTCAGCGCGTCACGGATGTATGCTGGTGAGAGCAGTATTATGCTATGGGAGATATTCTCCTGCGCTTAAGACCTGTGGTAGTAATCGAAGACACGCTGACAGTTGCGAACCACCTCCATCCCCCCTCATGACTGATTCCTCGCTCACGGAGATGTCATCTTTCAGCGGTATAACGGTCCATGTCTCGGAGCCAGAAGCATGCTAAGGTGGTTTGAGGAGCATTATAGTGAACTCATGTCGATTACCTAATTCGCCTGATGTAAAACATATGGAACCTATCTTGGTCGCTATCGGGTGCCATCACCGCGTACGAAAACCAGAGGCCCGTTATTACCTGTGTCTCGACATCTAATGCCACATACCTCCACAAATCTACCAACAAACTGTCAGATCCCTGACACGCAGAATCAGTGATGCACTTCGTTCCAAAGACGGACAAACGAGCTATTAAGCAGATGGTCATACTGTTTTGGCTCATCAGTGTGTGTGTGTGTGTGTGTGTGTGTGTGTGTGTGTGTGTGTGTGCGTGTGTGTGTGTGTGTATGTGTGTATGTGTGTGTGTGTGTGTTCCACATATCCTCCTAAACCACTCGTCCGATTCCAACCAAAGTTGGTACACATATCCCTTGCTGTCTTTTAACAATCACTGTGGGGTAAGAACCACCTACATATCATAGTTCAGCAGATATGACGTCATAAACAATGAGATGCGTGAGAAACTGCCTAATTGTGCGTGGCGTTTAAATCTATTACTTCTTCTCTATTACTTCTGTTCGGAACACAGTTTGGAGACAGTATCCACATATGCCGTTAAACGCAACTACAAAGTTATATAACGGTACCACAAGTAGTTCAATAGACATGATGTAATAAACATTGAGGAGAGTGAAAAAATGTCGCATGGTACGTGTAGTTTTAATAAATCAATTTTTTACTAACAGGACATTCCTAAAGTCAACTGAAAGAAACCCCTGCCGGCCTGAGTGGCCGTGCGGTTCTAGGCGCTACAGTCTGGAACCGCGTGACCGCTACGGTCGCAGGTTCGAATCCTGCCTCGGGCATGGATGTGTGTGATGTCCTTAGGTTAGTTAGGTTTAAGTGGTTCTAAGTTCTAGGGGACTGATGACCACAGCAGTTAAGTCCCATATTGCTCAGAGCCATTTTTAAAGAAACGCCTGACACTTGGCAGCGCTTTTGACAGCTTTCTACGGCGAAGCGCAAACTGCGAATTGCAAAGGCAAAATAACAGCCGTCTATAGGGCTATGAAGAGGCGTTGCCATAGAGATGTTTACAAAATCGCGTTGTAGGCACGGAAAGCAGCTGCTCCCATCGTACAGAAACAGTTCACTGCAAACACAGTTCATATTTTGTTTTCGCTCCTAACAGGAAATTACCAACACCAAGATGAATACTCAGGCAACGCCGGGTTTATCAACAGATATATATATAATGAACACTGAGGTACGAAGGCGTGCGTGACTGCCATGCGGAGACCCCGGGTTCATTTATTCCCGGTTCTTTCAGGAATTTTCCCTTGGTGGCATGACAACTGAGGAGCTACTGGAGTCGAAAAGTAACAGCCCCCAGATAGGGGAAGCTGACAAAGTCCAGTAGAGCGATCTGCTGACCCCGAGTCCCCATAGCGCATACGAATGACGCCATTGCAGAAGATGACATGGCGGCCGGACGGCACTGAATGGTCGGCCACGGCTGGAGATCGGGGCTACCATAAATGCCTACATACCGACAGTGACTCACAACTGCGAATTTTAAATAATGAGTAAGCGAACAAGAAGTCAAAGCCGAGCAGGAGAATTGAGATAGATCCAAAGAGGAGAAAACAAGACTGGGAGGGACAGGATCCGAAGCACAAGAATTCACAAAAATTTAAATGTAAAGCCTGTGTAGAATACTATTCCAGAGCAACCGCTGAAGTGGTTTGGACGTGTCTGGCAGATGTTGGAGGACTGCCTGGCAAGGTTAATAGAGGGGGTAAGGACAGATGACAAGAAAGAACGGGGACACCCAACAAAGACGAGCGGAGGGGAATACACTGAAGCGCCAAAGAAACTGGTATAGGCATGCGTATTCAAATGCAGAAAATACGGTACTGCAGGCGGCGACGCCTATATAAGGCAACATGTGTCTGGCGCAGTAGTTAGATCGGTTACTGCTGCTACAATGGCACGTTATCAAGATTTAAGTGAGTTTGAACGTTGTGTTATAGTCAGCGTACGAGTGATGGACACAGCATCTCAGCGGTAGCGATGAAGTGGGGATTTTCGCTTACGACCATTTCATGAGTGTACTGTGAATATCAGGAATCCAGTAAAACATCAAATTTCCAACATCGCTGCGACCGAAAAAAGACCCTGCAAGAACGGGACCAACGACGACTGAAGAATCGTTCAACCAGACAGAAGTTCAACCATTAACCAAATTGCTGCAGATTTCAGTGCTGGGTCATCACTAAGTGTCAGCGTGTGAACCATTCAACGAAACATCACCGATGTGGGTTATCGGCCGGTCGCTGTGACCGAGCGGTTTCAGGTGCTTCAGTCCGGAACCGCGCTGCTGCTACAGTCGCATGTTCGAATCCCGCCCCGGGCATGGATGTGTGGAATTTCCCTAGGTTAGTTAGGTTTAAGTAGTTCTAAGTCTAGGGGACTGATGACCTCAGATGTTAAGTCCCATAGTGCTTAGAGCCATTTGAACCATTTTTGTGGGCTTTCGAAGCCGAAGACCCACTTGTGTACCCCTGATGACTGCAAGGCACAAAGATTTTACGCCCGGCCTGTGCCCGTCAACACTGACATTTGACTGTTGATGACTGCAAACGTGTTGCCTGGTCGGTCGAGTATCGTTGCAAATTGTATCGAGAGGATGGATGTGTACGGGTATGGAGACAACTTCATGAATGTATGGAACCTGCATGTCAGGAAGAGACTGTTCAAGCTGGTGGAGGATCTGATATGGTGTGGGCGTGCGCAGTGGGAGTGATATGGGACCTCTGATACGTCTAGATACGACTTTGACAGGTGAGAAGTATGTAAGGATTCTGTCTAATCACCTGCGTACATTCACGTGCCTTGTGCATTCCGACGGACGTGGCCAATTCCAACAGGTCAATGCGACAGCCCATACGTCCAGAATTGCTAGAGGCTATCTCCAGGAACACTCTCCTGTGTTTAAATATCTCCGCTGGCCACCAAACACCCCAGGCATGAACATTATTAAGCATATCTGGGATGCCTTGCAACGTGCTGTTCAGGAGAGAGCTCCACCCTCTCGTACTCTTACGGTTATATGGACAGTTCCCCTCAGCACTAGTTGAGACATTAGTCGACTCCATGCCACGTCGTGTTGCGGCACTTCTGTGTGCTCGCGAGAGCCCTACAAGATACTTGGCAGTTGTGCGAGTTTCTTTGGCTCATTACTGTAGAACGGACGCTGGAAGCGATGTTATTGTCGGTAATAGTTCTGCTAACAGGAAAAAAAACAGAGATCACACGTATAATCTATCACTTGAGGAACTGGACGACCAGGTTAGGTAAGTAAACATTGTTCGTCACCTATGAGACGTTTAACGCTAGCTTCTTTCATTAATTACAGCTCTCCCGGCAGTTAATGTCTGCTCTCGGAAATGGAACGACTACTTCTCTTTCAATTAACGCTTCATTAGTCCTTACGAATATGAGTGAACCACGTTAATCTTCCTTCCCATGGAATATGCTTGTCAGTAGCTGAAGCTTAAACAACAATATTTTAGCATTCAGAGACGCCGATCGCTAAGTTACGTTGGTGTGGAATACGTGTAGAATCGGTGGCGAGAGTGCGCGAGCGCCACGGCCAGCTTCAGCCTTGAGGCGGACGGCGGAGTTCCCAGAAGCGGTTTTTGCAGCCGCAGCAGCGGCGACGCTCGCGGCGCATCCTGACACGCGCCCAGGGCACTGCCCACTGACCACTGCCCTCTCTGCCCTTCTCGCACGGAGCCTGCCAGGAATCTCTCTGCGCGTGATGTGCCATCCGTGCCTGAGCCATGGGTAAGGGATTGCACCGTTTCCACTAACAACTGTTTCTGAAGATTCAGAAGCAACATTATTGCGAGATAATCAACTTCTCTCTTCGCCACATATACTGAGAGGTTCCATGCCCTCTTTTGCATGTCGTCTCTCATTTTGATTAATTTTATTATTGCTCTGTGTCATTGCCAAAGACCTTGTAAAAAATAACTAGACTCACTGATGGCGCTGCAGTCGCGGGATAATTTGAATCTTCGGCTGGACGCCATTATAGTGGTTGTAGAATGTGTTGTGTAGTATTGTTGTTTATGAAGACCCTGATTCAACGTTGTATATTTGTTGGGGCGTACATACAGTATTTGTTACTCGTAATTGTACTGTCTGTACGTTGTAAACAAAAGAAGTACAATGGAGAAGAGTTGTGCAGCGATTAATTGTACAAATAAATTCGAGAAAGGAACGAATATTACATTTCACAGGCATGTGGATATTTTAAGTTGTTATGTATGTCAGTGCACTTGCTTAATAAATGTTTTTGTAACAAGGTATTAGCATAATGTCTGTGCATCTATTTGCTGGTTTCCTTTCTCAAAACCACAGCTGTTACAAAAATGGTTACACGCTGTCAGGAGGCACGATTTCCGACCGACAGAATACCATTTTATATGTTCCGATCATTTTGAAGAAAGTTGTTTCCTTGCAAATTACGTAAATCGCAGAAAGCTGAATTATGACGCTGTTCCATCTATCTTTCTTTTTCCAAACCATATACAGCAGAAGGTAAATTTTTCTTTGTCAACCATATTTTATTTTAACTATGATACGTTACTGCCTTTACATTTTTGAACAGTAACTGTTATTTTTGACAGTACTTTTGCAAATGTTTGTTTATTTCACAAGTTTCATTCTGTGGGGCTATGAAGTTGCTCAGAAACTACACATATCAACTGAAGTGTACATCTTCGAAAGTAAATATTGTGACTAGTGCGATACTGGATGCCTGCCTAAAGTCTTGTTTGTTGTAGCTGGCTGATCCGTAGTGTTTTCATGGCCTAGGTTAGGTTGAAACTTGATAATTTGGTCGTGAGTTGCCAAAGCAATATGCCATATATAACGCACTTCTCATCATAAAATCTAAAAAAAGGTAGAGTCAGAAAATGTCTATTAACATAGTGGGCAAATCTTCGAGTATTTTTATGCATTTTGCGTACATCTATCGTAAATGTGTAGTGTAATGTACTGTGAATACATAGAAAGAAAGATCCCTTATCATTTAGCTACAAGATAGCAGGTCAGCAACTGGAAGCAGTTAATTCCATAAATTATCTGGGAGTACGCATTAGGAGTGATTTAAAATGGCATGATCATATAAAGTTGATCGTCGGTAAATGAGATGCCAGACTGAGATTAATTGGAAGAATCCTAAGGAAATGTAGTCCAAAAACAAAGGAAGTAGGTTACAGTAGGCTTGTTCACCCACTGCTTGAATACTGCTCAGCAGCGTGGGATCAGTACCAGATAGGGTTGATAGAACAGATAGAGAAGATCCAACGGAGAGCAGCGCGCTTCGTTACAGGATCATTTAGTAATCGCGAAAGCGTTACAGAGATGATAGATAAACTCCAGTGGAGTACTCTGCAGAAGAGACGCTCAGTAGCTCGGTACGGGCTTTTGTTGAAGTTTCGAGAACATACCTTCACCGAGGAGTCAAGCAGTACATTGCTCCCTCCTACGTATATCTCGCGAAGAGACCATTAGGATAAAATCAGAGAGATTAGAGCCCACACAGAGGCATATCGACAATCCTTATTTCCACGAATAATACGAGACTGGAATAGAAGGGAGAACCGATAGAGGTACTCAAGGTACCCTCCGCCACACACCGTCAGGTGGCTTGCGGAGTATGGATGTAGATATAGATGTAGAATGAACTACGAAAAATGTTAGGGGTCCATTACATAACTTTTAGCTACGGCAGATTCCATGTAGTACGTAAGATAAATTCATGAGCAGTCACTAGTTGCTGTTGTAAGTAGGCTGTTAAGGTTTTCTTATTGGTAACGCCACGTAGCGCTCTGTATGAAAAATCACTGGCTGTGCTGTGCGCCGTCTGTGGCTAGTTTGCATTGTTGTCTGCCATTGTAGTGTTGGGCAGCTGGATGTTAACAGCGCGTAGCGTTGCGCAGTTGGAGGTGAGCCGCCAGCAGTGGTGGATGTGGGGAGAGAGATGGCGGAATTTTGAAATTTGTAAGACTGGATGTCATGAACTGCTATATATATTATGACATTTGAACACTAGTAACGTAATACTAGGCTCCAAAGTAAACTGAGAAATGACAGTGAAGACGAAAGCAGTGTGTTAGCGCCACCATGTAATGAATTAACTAATGTTCAAAGTAGTAATTTGGTAATTGTGCATAGGGAAATGGAGCGGGCTGCAAATAATGGTGTAGGCAGTGAAACAATTAGTGAACAGGGAAGCATTATCGATCGATCGGTCGGCAACAGCTCGCCTCAGGATTCCGAAATGACAGGACACAATCTTGCAAATACTGTAGATTCAGGTTTTGCGTCCTCGCCGTTTTCTCAAATAAATCAAGACACATTTTCCGCTTTTCAAAATGCGAATATTGCCGGTTCAAATGCACTGCCGAATAGCACTGAGGAACATGTTTCAGACACCAGTGCACTTTTATTACAGTTAATGCAACAAATGGGACAGAGGCTACAAAAGTTAGACACAACGCTTGAACAAAATCAGAAACAAATGGGACAAAATCATCAAAAGTTAGACACAATGGAACAAAATCTTCAAAAGTTAGACACAATGGAACAACACCAGAGACAAACACAGCAACAGTTAGACACAATGGAACAAAATCTTCGGAAGTTAGACACCACACCTGAACAAACACGTGAAGATTTAACTACTGAGTTACATAACATTGAATCGAAATGTCAAAAAGTCTGTAATGACGTAAAAACACTAATTTGTGAGCATTTCCAACCTATTTTTTCGCATCATGAAAATGCATTACAGAATCATGAAGCAGCCATAAAAGAACTGCAAACTATTGTTCATGAAAATCACGACATCTTGCAAGCTAAAATTGACTCAGTTGCATCTATCGATTCGGTTACGCAACTTGCAAAAACTCATGAAAACTTAAAGGACACAGTAGATACGATTTCAACACAAATGGACACTCTTAAACTTGGTTCAGAAAAACACACAGAGGAAATAATTTCACTATCGGATAAAGTAGCCGAACTTTCGCATCAGGTCACTAACTTATCTACAAAGGTAGATGATGATCTGAATGACACAAGACCTGTAGCCTTCACGGACACTGAGGAGTATGAACAAATTAGAAAATTCAAACAAAATCAAAATCAAATCAATACACAGTACAAAAGAGAAATCCGGTAAGTACAAGATCAGTTGGCACAAGTAATACAAGAATTACATATTTCAGAGGACACTCGCGCTCCAGTACGAGAAGAGGGACATATAAATACGGAACAGCCACAAAATAATAACACAGGACACTTCGGAAATTATGAAAGAAATTGGCAAGGCGCATTGGATTTTGAGATGGAACCGCCGAAACGAAGTAACAATGAGCGATGTGCGACTCGCCGACACGATGATTTTGACTATAAGCTGTTCATTACTACACTTAAATTCAAAACATTTAAGAATTCTGACAACGACATTCGTCCACAAGCATGGCTTCATCAATTCTCTCATTGTTTTCCTCCCAATTGGTCATTGGAGCACAGGTTAGAATTTATGTGTGGCTACTTGGAGAATGAACCAGCTGTAAGAATGCGATCGGTCATTCACGATTGTCACAGTGAAGGAGAATTTTATCATGCCTTCCTCTCAGCGTACTGGTCTTAAGCTACACAAGACCGAGTAAAATATAGCATCATAATGATGAAACGTTTCGAACAATCTGAATTTTCCAGTCTTATGAAATATTTAGAAGACATGTTGCATAAGAATCAGTATCTTTCAAACCCATACAGCCCCTCAGAACTCATCCGCATTTGCTTAATCAAACTGCCTGAACATTTACAACATATTATTATAGCAGGAAGTTGCAAAGACGACATTGAAGCTTTTCAGGGACTGTTACAAGAACTGGAAATTGACACTGACAATGGCGGAACACGAAAACAGGAGCACAACAATTACAGGTCACATCTGTCACAATTCCTCGATGACTGAAATAATACACGACAAGGCTATTCTTACAACGTACATCGTGACCAAAACAGACACCACCTGTATGACAACCGTTGGCAGAGTAGTAATAATTACAGGGAAAGATCACCTCTCCGCAGTAATGACTATCACAGAGACCATCAGAGAAGCAGACAATATGGGAACCAAAATAATTATTATCCAGGGAGACAGAATAACTTTATATGCAATGGTCCAGCGCGCAGCTACGTTTCAGGGAGAAATTCTCCACCACGTGACTGACAAGAAAGAAACTATGGACTCTACCAACATGACGACAGACAATATGATCGTAACGACAGACCTGAATTGCATCAGAACTGGCGGGATTCAAACAGAGCAGGGCCCTCTCGACAAGGTGAATTTGTAGAAGTTAGGTCTCCAAATCCCAATAACGACGCGCGCCAACCAAGAGACAGACAATGACTCGCACCGCAGGCAGCCACGTGCGCCCGCTGGCTACGAGAAAAATAACATAAGACGCTAGCCTTGAGAAAAATTCTAGCATTCCTTACCGACGTATACAACATGATAATTGCTTTGAAGTTGAAACTCTGCACACTAGAGTGTAAAGGTTTATACCACATTTCTCATGTAAAACCGTTTATTGAAAGATAATCTGTTTTTTAACTTAGTCTTTGCCATAAAACTTTTCACTTCACACTACTAGTACAATTTGTCACACTGAGATACTGTTAACATGCATCAATGTTTTGAAGTTAACTATCCAGCGTAGAACCTAGGGAACATTTTTAAACAGTAATTACAAGTGCATTGTTATAGTGAACAGACGACACAGTGTTGTTATTTGTACATTCTTGCTTGTTAGTTGCACGATTACGTAACGACTATAAGGCTCACATACTTAGAACATTTACCAGTACTGCTAATGAGATTTTAATGCAACATTTTGGTTTACTTGAAAGTACATTCTGGGTTTAAAGTACTTTCTGTGAGATACCAGATGACACAGTGGTTAGTTTATGTGACAGCTACACGATTTTATCACGACGCTACTAATGAGTGATAATTTACAATGTTGCTTTTGCGGTATATCTGTTTTATATCTTCACAGTTTTTCTGAATTTTTCTGGAAAGTAAAACATGTTTTAGTAGTAACTTTTGTGGTATAGCTACAAGGAGACAGCCTTTTCCGTAGCACAACAATACGTTACAGCACAGTACTTTCTTCATCACAGCAATAAGCGTAATAACTAAGATATCTATACGCAAAGCATTTCACTTTTGTTTATCATGAGGTAAGTACATTGACTTCTGGACAACTTAGATTTCGGAGGACGATAACTAAGACACTTCCACAGAGATTATCTTACAACAAGACGCACAGTTTTAGCGCTACAGTACACGTATTTGAGTGATTAATTTTGTACTTAAAATTTTATTTTTAAAGATATTTGAAGTACAATGATACAAATGTTTTCCGTGATACATTTCATTCCATTGCTGTAATCTGTAACACCTGAGGGTATAATTACATTAATCCTCAGGGGGGTACATGCTTACTTTGTGTACCATGTGTCTGGCAAACACAAGGAGCCCTAGCTATTATGGTATTTGCTTATACAACTTTACACATCGGTACCATATTTCTCTAACACAGAATTACACAGCTATCTGATCATTTAACTGAGAGAGACAAATATTTATTTTACTACATCAGTGACAGATGTTTACGCAATTACACAGTTGGGTAACTTCACACTTATGAAATTGTATTTTGTCTGTACTTTGTGAACTGTTCATATTTTTTCGGAACCATTGTGATACTATGAGAGCTTTGAATGATGTTTTTGGTAAGGGATCATGATTTTTGAAGTACGTTTGAGGTAGATGACACTATTGAAATGAGCAGAGAATTTTTTTTAGGTTTTGACATTATTGCAGAAAGCTACGACGTTTTTGAGATTTGACTGAGGTGTTATGATGTTATTTTTAAGACGACAATGTGTAATATGCTGTTGAGGTATGTTTATGATCAATAAGATGATGCTACCATATATGAGGAATTTGATTATGCTACGTATTTATTATGATGAAATATTGAAAAAGTGTCTACGAATATGTATATGTGTAATAAAGCAAGGAATAATGAGTAGTGGTTTGCGACTCTGGTTTGTGAAAAAGGATGTTGGAAACCGAGAATCGTACTTTAAGAGTTATGAAATGTGTGTATATGCGTGAATGTATCACTATGCTGGCGAAAATTTTTTGGACACTGTTATATTTACAGATTTTTTGTTTCTACAGATTTGAAACGCAAATTCTCGACCTGTGAAATTTTTATATGAGACTGTCACTGTAGTGCAAACTGGTGTCGTAAATATTTCGGTAAGAAAGTTAAGTGACCACCTGCATGTAATGCATCGTGGGCAACCAGCTGCGCGACAGTTGCCTGGAAAAAAGCATTAGTGTGTGCCTTTCAGAGGCACAGGTGGAGAAAAAAAAAGGGGCCATTATCCTCGCTATTGACATTACTTTGTAGAAAGCATCGCAAATACGACACGCTCAAACTCGAAAACATATGATTATACTGTGGAGCTCTTAATTTATGATATTTACTAAAATGCCTAATGAAACGATGAGAAACATTTCACAGCTATTGTCTTGCTAGTTGAGAGAAATGCCATATCGCTTGCTTTATGTATTTATTTACTCATTTTGTTTAATATCTAGTTTCTAGCTGCACTGCAGCATTGGTTAAAATAACATTTAATAGATGTACTAATATAGTTATTTTATGCCTACAGATCCAGTCAATAATAAATTTATGATCTACTTCCAAGAAAACGAGGGCACATAAATAGACATTTCCCTTCACAGGAATTGCATAAATAATTTTTTTTACGATTTGGTAACTTATCTGCCAGCCTAAGTTCTCGTGATGCATCACCCTAGTGTTAAGATGTGACATAGGTATTAAACATGACCATTTTTACTGTAATATTTTTTCTGCTTGAGCTTTGTCATGTTTAGATACAAGTTATTGCATTTGCTGCTGTTTGCTTTGCCAATTTCCATTATTTTGTCATTGCTGTTTGTGTTAATTGTTTTCTGCTGCTGCATTGCCTCGTCCGTTAGTTTAGGATCTGAGCTCAGTAGATTTAAGTTAGCTTAAGAGGGGGTAGACTATATAAGAAACTAACTATGATGAATTGGAAGAAATGCATTGAGAAGCTATAAGAAAATGGTTTGGCCAAAAAAGTAGTGTACAGTGGAGAAAAACTATTTTTGAAAGAGGATGTGAACAGAATACAGAAAGCATGCTTGGATAGGATTTTTTTGGTGGAAACAAATGTTTTGGGTTGGACTGCAGTACCAAATATTACACTGAAGACAAACCCTGTCCTTTCCTCCTGTGTTATTCTGCTATGTGTTTGTGTACCCTTGGGTATTTGTGTTCATCATGTCTTTATGTGTTTATCTGATGAGAGTTACATTGTAGAATTTTCCTTACTTTACTTTACTTTACTTTACTTTGTAAAGATGTTTAGACATTACTTATTCTGTTTTGTTTTAATGCTCATGTGTGAAGTTGATGTTTCAAAAATTATTCTGATCCTTTATGTATTTACTTATGTCATAATTCCTGTAACACTGATGTATATGTTTATTTCTATTGCTTTGTAAAGCCCCTATTACTACAAATGTTATCTGTATTGTAATGTTCTTTAATATTGTATTTTGTACCTTTGTTATTGTATTCTCATGTTATAAAATTGTAATTGACACCAGTTCATCAAATTAAGTAACTTGTAATTTACATTTCACTGCACACGTTTCTGTTGGTCATAGTATGTGCACAATATATGAAAAAAAGGGACTGTTAGTGTTTGCACGTGCGTTAATAATTCAGCAAGGGACAGATTAACAGCATTGCTGGTTCTAAGGACAATTTCAAAAACTTTGTGAGTGCACAAGTGGTGGTTTATGGACTTGCTATATTGTCCACAAGACTCTTCGATGGTGATTGTGCACCTGCACAGTCGCAAAAGATGGCTGCTGGCCGTCTCTATAAGGACTGCAGTGCGTCTGCATCTTTGGTGGCCCACCAATACCATTATTTCTACAAGGACTAAAGTGGGTCTACACCTTTGATGACTCAACAATACCATTATTTCTACAAGGACTGCAGCGGGTCTGCACCTCTGGTGGCACACCAATACCATACTCTCTACCAGGACTACAGTGGGTCTGCTCTGTGATGACCTACTTACCAATATTCTTCAAAATTTCCACTGACTCTGTTGTGGGTTTGCTGTGTTGTGGCCCATTACCTGTCTGCATGTCAAGAGTCAGCACTGTCTTTCCGTTGGAAGGACAACACTACTTCTTCAAGAATGTATTGAAATTCACTACTTCCGTGTGCATTTTCTTTTACTGCTCAGACTTCGAAAAAAAAAACACTGCAATTCTGCTGTTATGAATGATCAGGACTGTCTTTATGGACTGTGAGAAAATTTTAGCTTTTGACCAACATTGTATTAATAAGTGTGTGCATTTGATATCTTTATTACTGTAATTATGAAATTTTTTTTCAAATCTGTATTAGCCAGTGCCCAAAACAATTTGTAAAATTTTTGTGGGGAACATGGGGGCTATGTAAGTAGGCTGTTTAGGTTTTCTTATTGGTAACGCCACGTAGCGCTCTGTATGAAAAATCACTGGCTGTGCTGTGTGCAGTCTGTGGCTAGTTTGCATTGTTGTCTGCCATTGTAGTGTTGGGCAGCTGGATGTTAACAGTGCGTAGCGTTGCGCAGTTGGAGGTGAGCCGCCAGCAGTGGTGAAATTTGTAAGACTGGATGTCATGAACTGCTATATATATTATGACTTTTGAACACTAGTAAGGTAAATACATTGTTTGTTCCCTATCAAAATCTTTCATTTGCTAACTATGGCTATTAGTAGTTAGTGCCGTCTGTAGTTTGAATCTTTTATTTAGCTGGCAGTAGTGGCGCTCGCTGTATTGCAGTAGTTCGAGTAACGAAGATTTTTGGTGAGGTAAGTGATTTGTGAAAGGTATAGGTTAATGTTCAAAATGGCTCTGAGCACTATGGGACTTAACTTCTATGGTCATCAGTCCCCTAGAACTTAGAACTACTTAAACCTAACTAACCTAAGGACAGCACACAACACCCAGTCAGGGTTAATGTTAGTCAGGGCCATTCTTTAGTAGGGAGTTTTGAAAGTCAGATTGCGTTGCGCTAAAAAGGTTTTGTGTCAGTTTAAACACAGTCATGTATAATTTTTCTAAGGTGACGTTTCACTGTTTGTTCATAAATTAAAAGGTATATTGTAGTAACGTATTTACAGGGTGTTACAAAAATGACCGGTATATTTGAAACGGCAATAAAAACTAAACGAGCAGCGATAGAAATACACCGTTTGTTGCAATATGCTTGGGACAACAGTACATTTTCAGGCAGACAAACTTTCGAAATTACAGTAGTTACAATTTTCTACAACAGATGGCGCTGCGGTCTGGGAAACTCTATAGTACGATATTTTCCACATATCCACCATACGTAGCAATAATATGGCGTAGTCTCTGAATGAAATTACCCGAAACCTTTGACAACGTGTCTGGCGGAATGGCTTCACATGCAGATGAAATGTACTGCTTCAGCTGTTCAATTGTTTCTGGATTCTGGCGGTACACCTGGTCTTTCAAGTGTCCCCACAGAAAGAAGTCACAGGGGTTCATGTCTGGCGAATAGGGAGGCCAATCCACGCCGCCTCCTGTATGTTTCGGATAGCCCAAAGCAATCACACGATCATCGAAATATTCATTCAGGAAATTAAAGACGTCGGCCGTGCGATGTGGCCGGGCACCATCTTGCATAAACCACGAGGTGTTCGCAGTGTCGTCTAAGGCAGTTTGTACCGCCACAAATTCACGAAGAATGTCCAGATAGCGTGATGCAGTAATCGTTTCGGATATGAAAAATGGGCCAATGATTCCTTTGGAAGAAATGGCGGCCCAGACCAGTACTTTTTGAGGGTGCAGGGACGATGGGACTGCAACATGGGGCTTTTCGGTTCCCCATATGCGCCAGTTCTGTTTATTGACGAAGCCGCCCAGGTAAAAATAAGCTTCGTCAGTAAACCAAATGCTGCCCACATGCATATCGCCGTCATCAATCCTGTCCGCTATATCGTTAGCGAATGTCTCTCGTGCAGCAATGGTAGTGGGGCTGAGGGTTTGCCGCGTTTGAATTTTGTATGGATAGAGGTGTAAACTCTGGCGCATGAGACGATACGTGGACGTTGGCGTCATTTGGACCGCAGCTGCAACACGGCGAACGGAAACCCGAGGCCGCTGTTGGATCACCTGCTGCACTAGCTGCGCGTTGCCCTCTGTGGTTGCCGTACGCGGTCGCCCCACCTTTCCAGCACGTTCATCCGTCACGTTCCCAGTCCGTTGAAATTTTTCAAACAGATCCTTTATTGTATCGCTTTTCGGTCCTTTGGTTACATTAAACCTCCGTTGAAAACTTCGTCTTGTTGCAACAACACTGTGTTCTAGGCGGTGGAATTCCAACACCAGAAAAATCCTCTGTTCTAAGGAATAAACCATGTTGTCTACAGCACACTTGCACGTTGTGAACAGCACACGCTTACAGCAGAAAGACGACGTACAGAATGGCGGACCCACAGACTGCGTTGTCTTCTATATCTTTCACATCACTTGCAGCGCCATCTGTTGTTGAAAATTGTAACTACTGTAATTTCAAAAGTTTGTCCGCCTGAAAATGTACTGTTGTCCCAAGCATATTGCAACAAACGGTGTATTTCTATCGCTACTCGTTTAGTTTTTATTGCCGTTTCAAATATACCGGTCATTTTTGAAACACCCTGTAAATGAGGCATTATGTTTGTGACCTAACTCAAAGGAAGGCATTTTATAACCAAAAGCGATGTATAAACATTCGAACTCCGGGCGTCAGTTTACCACCCTAATGGTTGCCGGCCAGCTGTTCAGTTTGTCCGCTCTTCACAAAACAATGGTTCAAATGGCTCTGAGCACTATGGGACTAATCATCTTAGGTCATCAGTCCCCTAGAACTTAGAACTACTTAAACCTAACTAACCTAAGGACATCACACACATCCATGCCCGATGCAGGATTTGAACCTGCGACCGTAGCAGTCCCGCGATTCCGGGCTGAAGCGGCTAGAACCGCACGGCCACCGCGGCCGGCCGCTCTTCACAGTCGACCACTCGTGCGGTTGTGGGGGCCTTGTCATTGCACGGTGGTAACAGACCGAATAAGGTTATTGTAATGAGAGTATTTGTAGTGAGAGCTCAAAATACTTTTTACTTGATTCCTATGCATGTTGGGTTACTTCCCTGGGTGGCCTGTGCGAGGCGAGCATCGGAGGACGCGGCACACTGCATTTCCGGTTGGGGGTTGTACTTCTCAGAATACTGGAAGGGTCGTTAAAAAAAAAGCTCAAATATGTGCGAAATTTTATGGCACTTAACCGCTAAGGTCATCAGTCCCTATGCTTACACACTACTTAACCTAAATTATCCTAAGGGCAAACACGCACACCCATGCCCGAGGGAGGACTCGAATCTCCGCCGGGACCAGTTGCACAGAGGAGGGTTGTACAATGGGCTCAAGCGCCTGGCAGAACGACTGACGTCGGTCGAGTTTCGCCTACTGTATACAGTGCGAAACGACCTGCGAGACGTCTGAGTGTCGCCGCAGTTTTGTGTGTTTCCCGTTCCGGCGCGTCTGGAACGGAGACTCCTGGCACCGACTGACTGCATTGTCCTCTTGATTCTCAGAATACTTGTGGACCGTGCCATGCTGGGTGCAATTGTCTGGCGCCGGATGGCTGGTGGTCTAGGCACGTTGTTTTCGTAGCCGGTCAAACGGCAAGTTCAGTGCCCTCAGCTGAATAGCAGAGGCATGACTGGTCAACTTAAACTGAGGCTAGTTGACGTCATAAACCCCTGCTCGAAATTGGCGCGAATGATGTTCTGAGACAGTGTGGGGGAATTTTGGAATCATAACTGAATGCCGGCCAGAGTGGCCGAACGGTTCTAGGCGCTTCAGTCTGGAACCGTGCGACCGAGCATGGATGTGTGTGATGTCCTTAGGTTAGTTAGGTTTAAGTAGTTCTAAGTTCTAGGGGACTGATGACCTCAGATGTTAAGTCCCATAGTGCTCAAAGCCATTTGAACCATTTAGACCCGAAATTTAACCGACAGGCAGAAGATGCTCTGATATGCAAATTATTAGCTTTTCAGAGCATTCGCACAAGATTGGCACCGGTGGCGACACCAACAACGTGCTGACATGAGGAACGTTTCCAACCGATTTCTCATACACAAACAACGGTTGACCGGCGTTGCCTGGTGAAACGTTGTTGTGATACCTCGTGTAAGGTGGAGAAATGCGTACCATCACGTTTCCGACTTTGATAAAGGTCCGATTGGAGCCTATCGCGATTGCGGTTTATCGTATCGCTACACTCCTGCTCGCTTTGGTCGAGATCCAATGACTGTTAGCAGAATATGGAATCGGTGGGTTGAGGGGGGTAATACCGAACGCCGTGCTGGATCCCAACGGCCTCGTATCACCAGCAGTCGAGGTGACCCCTGAGTCAACAGATGGGGACGTTTCCAAGACAACAACCATCCGCACGATCAGTTCGACGACGTTTGCAGCAGCATGGACTATCAGCTCGGAGACCATGGCTGCGGTTACCCTTGACGCTGCATCACAGACAGGAGCGCCTGCGATGGTGTACTCAACGACGAACCTGGTGCACGAATGGCAAAACGTCATTTTTCCGGATGAATCCAGGTTCTGTTTACAGCATCATGATGGTCGTATCTGTGTTTGGCGACATCGCGGTGAACGCACATTGGAAGCGTATAATCGTCATCGCTATACTGGCGTATCACCCGGCGTGATGTTATGGGGTGCCATTGATTACTCGTCTCGGTCACCTCTTGTTCGCATTGACTGCACTTTGAACAGTGGACGTTACATTTCAGATGTGTTATGACCCGTGGCTCTTCCCTTCATTCGACACAGAATATGTTCGACCGCTGCCCTGGCCAGCACATTCTCCAGATCTCTCACCAAATGAAAACGTCCGGTCAATGGTGGCCGAGTAACTGGCTCATCACAATCCGCCAGTCACTACTCTTGATGAACTGTGGTATCGTGTTGAAGCTGCATGGGCAGCTGTACCTGTACACACCATCCAAGGTATGTTTGACTCAATGCCCAGGCGTATCAAGGCCGTTATTACGGCCAGAGGTGGTAATTCTGGGTACTGATTTCTCAGGGTATAAGCACCCAAATTGCGTGAAAATGTAATCACATGTCAGTTCTAGTATAATATATTTGTCCAATGAATACCCGTTTAGCATCTGCGTTTCTTCTTGGTGTAGTAATTTTAATGGCCAGTAGTGTAGATGGTAGGTAAGGATGATGTCAAGTGCAATTCCCGTTCTCATGCAAAATTCGTCGGAATTAAAGAGGTAAAAACTCTTCTTCACCCCTGCTCCTCGCAACACTATCTGATCAAATTATCCACGCACCCCTATGTAATGCATAATGAGAGAAAAACTCATTGTCATCGAGTAAAACAGAAGTGATATCTGGCGTTCCCCAAGGTAGTGTTATAGGTCCTTTGCTGTTCCTTATATATACAAACGATTTGGGAGACAATCTGAGCAGCCGTGTTCGGTTGTTTGCAGATGACGCTGTCGTTTATCGACTAATAAAGTCATCAGAAGATCGAAACAAACTGCAAAACCATTTAGAAGAAATATCGGAATGGTGCGAAAAGTGTCAGTTGATCCTAAATAACGAAAAGTGTGAGGTCATCCACATGAGTGCTAAAAGGACGCCTTAAACTTCGGTTACATGATGAATCATTCTAATCTAAAAGCCGTAAATTCAAGTAAATATCTAGGTATTACAATTACGAACAACTTAAATTAGAAGGAACACACATAAAATATTGTGGGGAAGGCTAACCAAAGACTGTATTTTATTGGGAGGACACTGAGAAAATTTAACAGACCTACTAAGGAGACTGCGTACACTACGCTAGTCCATCATCTTTCAGAAGATCCTCTTTCACGTGTGATCCTTACCAGATAGGACTGACGGAGTACATTGAACAAGATCAAAGAAGGGCAGCACGTTTTGTGTTATGGCGAAGTATGGGACAGAGTGTCACTGAAATGATAAAGGATTTGGGCTGGACATCATTAAAAGAAAGGCGTTTTTCGTTGCGATAGAATCTTTTCACGAAATTCCAATCACCAACTTTCTCCTCCGAATGCGAAAATATTTTGTTGACATCGACCTAGATAGGGAGGAACGACAACCACGATAAAATAAGGGAAATCAGAGCTCGTACGGAAAGATATACGTGTTCATTCTTTCTGCTATACGAGATTGGAATAATAGAGAATTGTGAAGGTGGTTTCGATGAACCCTCTGCCAGGCACTTAAATGTGATTTGCAGAGTATCCATGTAGATGTAGATGCAGAACAGAGCGGCTAGTGCACGTGTTTAGTGGAGGCAAGACTGTAACAAGCCTGACGCCAAGTTCTTTTAGTGAGCAGCAAAAGCCTATATTTTATGGGGACGTCAGTCTGGGAAGCTTAATAGCCTTCTTTCAGAAATTGGAAATCGTTGGCCTGGAAAGATTAGATTTATCCATAAATGAGGGATGTGGTTCCATCTACGAAGCCGTTTTCTACCAAAACATGGGCATGCTTACCGTGAGAACGATGCCTCTCTAGTCTAAAATCTTCTTTTTTCAGATGAAAGAGATCTGAGTCGCTGATTGGCTCCCCTCAGAATATCCAAAGCAGAGGCTTGCTTCCTCCAGTGCTGTATCTGGATTGGCTACTAGGCCAACAGAACTGCCAAGAGGGGAGATTCAATGAGTGGAGGATAGTTCATTTGTTTGAACAATGTGGAGGCAGGTTTTTTTCTGCTGATTTGGCTCCTGTACCCAGCCTTAGTGGAAAGTGATTGGAATTCTTTGCCTTCTTCAACTTCTGATCGTCCCCTAGAGGAGAACTTTGGGTCATTCCCCAGTGGATGAGACTTGTGGATGACAAAGAGCCAGGAGCAGTTTCCAACTATATCAACAGTGGAACTGCTTGTCATCTCGGACAAATCGTGAACTGAGTCGGTCATCTGACGTTTGCAATTCCAGCACGCACCGTTGTGCCTGTGAGTCAAATTGGTTGGCCAGACCCGTGATCGGGTGCACCTCACACTGAAATCTGCCGCGATGTCAGGGCTCTGGCAGGGAAGTTTCCCGCGTTCTAATAATCAGTAGTTTGCAAATTTTCGTGGACGCTTCAGAACTTTACAGCTGCCACAGTGCTCCGCTTCTCGCCCACAGCGTGCCATTTTCTGCTGCCGCCTGAATCGAGGAGAAAGGGTAAAGTATTGTTGTACCGGCGTGGGACTGTTAAATGATACTCACAACGCCCTGTTTTCCGTGAACCATGGTTTGTGGTGTACTTGGTCATAGCTTATTTCATTTGAATAGAATTGGGCCTCACATTTGATGCATGTAAACAAAGGATGATTGCGTTGCAAAACAGAGCACAAGGTCGTAAGGCAGAGGATGGGTCAATAAATCGACATTGACCTTACTGAAAGTAAGCAGCGCAGCATTTGTGTCTTGAATACGAGTGTAGTGTCTTTACCACTGTGTCATTTCGTTTGTAGAGTGGAAGAGGTATCACTGACATATATGCGCCAACAATAAGAGGCTACGAATGAGCAGTTTGACGCTGTTGGTAAACGTACTCTCAGCATAACTATGTAATTCACAGACATGCACCGTTGTGAAAACTGCTGGCCAATCACTGCACGGCCGAAAAGAAAAATTTTGTTCGCAAGGTTTTCAAAGCAAGGAATTGAAGGTAATCGTATGAAAGTCGTTTCTGCAGTGAATATGTGTCATTGTTTCATCCTGGCGACTGTCTATCACATGCTGTAGGTCATCAGTTACGTTAATTAATACTCTCTTGATAGTATGGTATTCGCGAAAGTAGTTCTTATAATCATTGTCGAGATTAAAAGTAAGAGAAATCTATGAATAATATTACAGTTTTAGATAAATCAACCACCGACAAGGACGAGATGGTAGTTGTATCAACCTCTGACGAGGCGTAAGGGACACAGCAATGAGGTTGGCTGTTCCCACGGTAAGTTTTTCATGAAACGGTACACGGTCCAGTTACCGCATACATTCTTTCGATGCTTCTCTTGTAAGAAAAGTCCTCGTTCTTTCTGAGGTCATAGAAATGAGGAAAAAAGAACGTATTAACAGACAATGGCTGTCCAATATGTCTACATAGTAATTAGTTTCCGATATCTTCCCCCTTTGGGAAAGGTAGTCATGATTTGCGTCAACGCGTTATTTTTAAAAGTTATTTGTGTATGGAACATACTAATAGAATTAATGATGGAAAATATTACACCAAAATATCAGTTTTTAATACTTCACTACAACCTTGGATAACATGTAGAAGTAGCTGGGCATTGTCAATAGACGTTGTTATTCATTTCCGTGGGCAGTCTTGCGCCGTATTGTGATACTGAAGCTGAATCTGTATTGTTTCCTCAGAATAGTGTGCCAACTGTCTTGTTTCCTGAGGATAGCAAGCCAAGTGTGGTTTTCGGTTGACAGTATCCCTCTTGTTTCCTCAGGGTAGCAGGCCAAGTGCGCTTTTCGCTTGGGATGTAGTGATTTTGAGATATAGTACTGTATTCATGATGCGATGAAAGAATGAAAAGAAAGGAGAGTTTTAAACCTGGCAGTCGCACTTTGCCTGCTCCTTTCGATCAGCAAAGAAGCGCCAAGTGATTGACAATTCAGTTAATAATACCACCAATAGTTATCAGTCTGGCTTACATAATATCTAAAATACTAAAAGTATCATAGTTGACGTAATCATAGATATAATTTACGTCTTATGTATCTGACAGTTTCCTTTATTTCAGACTAAAGGATGATCAATGCCACGATATGCTTAGAGACGGGCCATAAGCTTGAGTTTGGAAAGAATGGGAAAGAAAGCAGCATTTCCATTCTCCAACCAAGAAGTCATCGGCAACGGAGCACAAGCTCGCATTGAGGAAACATGAGGAACGTACTCGGTCGCACCCCTTCAAGGGGAACCATCCCTGCGTTAGCCTTAAGCGATATAGGAAAACCACAGAAAACCTGTATCTGAATTGTGAATAGGGATTTAAACTGCAGTCATTCGGATTATGATTACAGAGTCTTAGTATTGTGCCATCTTACTCGATAGTTACAAAGGAATAAGCCTGGCATTTACGTCAAGCTCTTACCTCAGCTGCTTTAGGGAAACTAAGGAGAGCCTAATTCTTGACCAAGGAAAGAACTTTCAGCCTTGCACCTTCTGAACATGAGATCAGGGCCTTAACCTACTTTTGAGTCCACAAAACGCATCTGATACTGTCACCTTTACTTTAGAAACTGCGAGAAATAAAGTTTTCAGCAAACACAATGATTAATTAATTATGACTAGAGGAACTAACCACATCTTATTTTCGTTTTGTAAATAAAAACCACATTTTTCTTTCTGCAGTGTATTTTATTTATTTCAGATGCGTTTCGCCTTTTTTACTTTAAGGCATCTTTAGTGGAATCTAGAATGATACAGTACTGTTTTGATATGCGATATGTGTGGACTATAAAACAGTTCACATCTTGTTTTTTTACGAATATAAGTGATTACTTACAGTTATTAGAGTGTATGAGTGGCATCTGCGTTTCATCTCATCTGTTCACATGCTGGAGATTGCTCTATAGCTTCCCTTACGGAACATGAGTACATTTTCACGATACGAACACTTTTCTTCACAATTTTCATGTTCTTTCCGCTAGTTGCTGTGGAGGACTATTATGCTTCTGTCACTGGCTGTAGATAATTTACCGAAAACTGTGAATCTATAACTAGTGACAGAAAAATAATACACGCCTGGAAATGAAAAAAAGAACACATTGACACCGGTGTGTCAGACCCACCATACTTGCTCCGGACACTGCGAGAGGGCTGTACAAGCAATGATCACACGCACGGCACAGCGGACACACCAGGAACCGCGGTGTTGGCCGTCGAATGGCGCTAGCTGCGCAGCATTTGTGCACCGCCGCCGTCAGTGTCAACCAGTTTGCCGTGGCATACGGAGCTCCATCGCAGTCTTTAACACTGGTAGCATGCCGCGACAGCGTGGACGTGAACCGTATGTGCAGTTGACGGACTTTGAGCGAGGGCGTATAGTGGGCATGCGGGAGGCCGGGTGGACGTACCGCCGAATTGCTCAACACGTGGGGCGTGAGGTCTCCACAGTACATCGATGTTGTCGCCAGTGGTCGGCGGAAGGTGCACGTGCCCGTCGACCTGGGACCGGACCGCAGCGACGCACGGATGCACGCCAAGACCGTAGGATCCTACGCAGTGCCGTAGGGGACCGCACCGCCACTTCCCAGCAAATTAGGGACACTGTTGCTCCTGGGGTATCGGCGAGGACCATTCGCAACCGTCTCCATGAAGCTGGGCTACGGTCCCGCACACCGTTAGGCCGTCTTCCGCTCACGCCCCAACATCGTGCAGCCCGCCTCCAGTGGTGTCGCGACAGGCGTGAATGGAGGGACGAATGGAGACGTGTCGTCTTCAGCGATGAGAGTCGCTTCTGCCTTGGTGCCAATGATGGTCGTATGCGTGTTTGGCGCCGTGCAGGTGAGCGCCACAATCAGGACTGCATACGACCGAGGCACACAGGGCCAACACCCGGCATCATGGTGTGGGGAGCGATCTCCTACACTGGCCGTACACCACTGGTGATCGTCGAGGGGACACTGAATAGTGCACGGTACATCCAAACCGTCATCGAACCCATCGTTCTACCATTCCTAGACCGGCAAGGGAACTTGCTGTTCCAACAGGACAATGCACGTCCGCATGTATCCCGTGCCACCCAACGTTCTCTAGAAGGTGTAAGTCAACTACCCTGGCCAGCAAGATCTCCGGATCTGTCCCCCATTGAGCATTTTTGGGACTGGATGAAGCGTCGTCTCACGCGGTCTGCACGTCCAGCACGAACGCTGGTCCAACTGAGGCGCCAGGTGGAAATGGCATGGCAAGCCGTTCCACAGGACTACATCCAGCATCTCTACGATCGTCTCCATGGGAGAATAGCAGCCTGCATTGCTGCGAAAGGTGGATATACACTGTACTAGTGCCGACATTGTGCATGCTCTGTTGCCTGTGTCTATGTGGCTGTGGTTCTGTCAGTGTGATCATGTGATGTATCTGACCCCAGGAATGTGTCAATAAAGTTTCCCTTTCCTGGGACAATGAATTCACGGTGTTCTTATTTCAATTTGCAGGAGTGTAGTACTCCACAGATATTAGCGATAAGAACATGAAAACTGTGAAGGAAAAAGTTCGTAACGTGGATTTGAGCATATGTTTCGTAAGTGAAGTTATAGTGCGACCTACAGCATGTGACCAGACGAGAGAAAACGCAGATACCAGTCAAAAACTCGAATAACTGTAAGTTATCACTTATTTACGTAAAAAACAAGACGTGACTCTTTACAATCTACAAATATCGCATATCAAAACAAAACTGTATCATTCTAGATTCCACTGAGGATGCCTTAAAATACGAGTAAGAAGACGAAACGCGACCGGAATGAATAAAATACATTGCAACAAGAAAAAGGTGGTTTTTATTTACAAAACGAATATTTCTGTGCTGCTGCAGATGATGGCCACACAAAGAGACGTGTTGCACGTGTTCTGTGTTTGAAGCCGGACGCAGTCTAACATCCCTCTATGGCGCAAGGACTACCAGTAGTCCTCAGTGTACGACACACTGTGACGAAGTTTGCAATTCAATCGTGTGTACTGACGCACTCAGCAATTGAAATGCGTCACTGCTTTTCTTCCCACGCTGGAAAAATATTGATGAGACAGTTTTCGCTACGACCAGCGATCTCGGCGATGGAGAGATTCGTGTGGACAGAATAACAATTTAACAGCTACATAGTTCGAATTGTGAGACCCCTGCATACACAAAACGACACTATTACCTCTAACCATCTGCTGTCATATAATTTAGCATCTGGATACGTATTTAAGTGAAATTTCAACAAATATGTACATCAACTACTGGCAAAAATTGTATTCCATCTGCATATTTTAAAGCATTAACCAATGTATTACCCTAACCTTTAGGCAGCTAATATACCGGGTGATCAAAAACTCAGTATATTTTTGAAAACTGAATAAATCACGGAATAATGTAGATAGAGAGGTACAAACTGACACACATGCTTGGAATGACGTGGGGTTTTGTTAGAACCAAAAGTTCAAAAAATTTCCGACAGAAGGCGCTTCATCTGATCAGAATAGCAATAATTAGCATAACAAAGTAAGACAAAGCAAATATGATGTTGTTTACAGGAAATGCTCAATATGTCCACCATCATTCCTCAACAATAGCTATAAGTGAGGAATAATGTTGTGAACAGCACTGTAAAGCATGTCCAGAGTTATGGTGAGGCACTGGCGTCGGATGTTGTCTTTCAGCATCCCTAGAGATGTCGGTCGATTACGATACACTTGCGACTTCAGGTAACCCTAAAGCCAATAATCGCACGGACTGAGATCTGGGGACCTGGAAGGCCAAGCATGACGAAAGTGGCGGCTGAGCACACGATCGTCACCAAATGACGCGCGCAAGAGGTCTTTCACGCGTCTAGCAATATGGGGTGGAGCGCCATCCTGCATTTCGGTTGAAATAAAACCCCATGTCATTCCAAGCATGGGTGTCAATATTTACCTCTCTATCTACATTATTCCGAGGTTTATTAAGTTTTAAAATTTATACTGACTTTTCGATCACCCGGTATGTAACATGTAATCTTAAGGCCCCTTGCCATGTAAAGTTTGCTCGTACAATCAATCTTTCCACCCTCTCTCTCTCTCTCTCTCCCTCTCTCTCTCTCTCCCTCTCTCTCTCACTTTCTCTCTCTCTCTTCCTCTCCTTCTGCCTCCAGCCTTTCACATCTGTCTACTGATCCCAATGAAATATTGTTACTTATGTATAATTATATTGCTGTAACCAATATGATTATTGTACTTAAATTCTGTAACATTGCACCTGATCGTTATTAACAAGTATGAAGTTTAAGCCATTTTAACATTTCACCTGATTGTATAAACGAGTATGAAGTTTAAGCTGTTTTAACTTGTCAAAATCGGATCTATATGCCACCTGAAGTACACACACATGTATTCGACACCTCAAAACAAAAACCTCCAAATCTTTTAAAAATTATTCTGTAATAATGTTGTTACGATGTATATTCTTTGTACTTTGCGATAATATTTTTTCTTCTGCTATATGAACCTTGCACCCAGCAGATTCCAGACGCCATATTTGTTTACAAATATGACAGTATACGTGTGATGTGTTACGACAGCGAAAGGAACCTGTGACCACTGGAGGTACTCTGTTTTACTTATTTTATGTTTACCGTTAGATATCAGTTTAATTTTTTGTCAGAAGAAACCCATAACCATGTTCTGAAATAGTGTCTTGTTTCTCCACTAGACAGCGCCACAAGTACCTCCAAAAATCTTAACACAAGACACACACAAATGTCATACTAACTAATGTAAATCGACCCGATGATGGAGGTTCAAACCTCAGAAAAGCGTCGTGGAGATAAAGAAAACGGTGACTGGTTGGATGGGATTGTTTGAGGGAGGAGACCAGACAGCGAGATCATCGGTCTAATCGGATTAGGGAAGGACGGGGAGGGAATCCGCCCGTGCCCTTTCAGAGGAATCATCACGGCATTTGCCTGGAGCGATTTTAGGGAAATCATGGAAAACCTAACTCAGGATGGCCGGACGCGGGATTGAACCGTCGTCCTCCTGAATTCGAGGGGGACTGGTAACAGTAAACTTGTTGTTTCATTTAATGTCAATAACAGTAACGGTAAAGCCTAACCTAAAATGTTCGCATTTAAAAGATCAAGCTTCATAACTGACAATGAGTGCATTCTTTAGACCAGAATGTATTAAATTTTCAAAAGGGGGAGCACAAAAAAAAAAAAAAAAATATGGTTCAAATGGCTCTCAGCACTATGCGACTTAACTTCTGAGGTCATCAGTCGCCTAGAACTTAGAACTAATTAAACCTAACTAACCTAAGGACATCACACACATCCATGCCCGAGGCAGGATTCGAACCTGCGACCGTAGCGGTCACGCGGTTCCAGACTGAAGCGCCTTTAACCGCACGGCCACACCGGCCGGCGGGGGAGCACCGCAAAGGTAACTAAACAGTAAGTGACACACAGGGTGAACCACAACTCCACCTATAAAGTTGTTCAGTGATATTTCCTGAATAATTTGGTATGCAGAAACCGTCGTCTCCGGACGCTCGTTACACAATAATTGCGTTTCGTTTAATATCTTAGCCCCATTTATTTAAGGACAGTGGGTGCACAAAAATATGGAAACACTAAGCACACACCACGTTACCATGTCTAATACGGTGTAAAAAAACCGCTGTCATTCAAAACAACTTCCAGTAGCCTCGAAATGGACAAATACAGATCCTATATGGTTTCAATGAAATCTTATACAATTTTTTATGCAAAATAGTGGCATGCTCAGGTAACGGTGATGGAGGTGGATAGCGAAAACACACCCTTCTTTAAAAAGTAGACCACTAACGCTCAATAATACATTACTACCCATTAAAATTGCTACACCAGGAAGGTGACGTGCTACAGTCGCGAAATTTAACCGACAGGAAGAAGATGCTGTGATATGCAAATGATTAGCTTTTCAGAGCATTCACACAAGGTCGGCGCCAGTGGCGACACCTGCAACGTGCTGACACGAGGAAAGTTTCCAACCGATTTCTCATACACAGACAGCAGTTGACCGGCGTTGCCTGGTGAAACGTTGTTGTGGTGCCTCGTGTAAGGAGGAGAAATGAGTACCATCACGTTTCCGACTTTGATAAAGGTCGGATTGTAGCCTATTGCGATTGCAGTTTATCGTATAGCGACATTGCTGCTCGCGTTGGTCGAGATCCAATGACTGTTAGCAGAATATGGAATCGGTGGATTCAGGAGGGTAATACGGAACGCCGTGCTGGATCCCAACGGCCTCGCATCACTAGCAGTCGAGATGACAGGCATCTTATCCGCATGGCTGTAACGGATCGTGCAGCCACGTCTCGATCCCTGAGTCAACAGATGAGGACGTTTGCACGACAACAACCATCTGCACGAACAGTTCGACGACGTTTGCAGCAGCATGTACTATCAGGTAGGAGAGCATGGCTGCGGTTACCCTTGACGCTGCATCACAGACAGCAGCGCCTGCGATGGTGCACTCAACGACGAACCTGGGTGCACGAGTGGCAAAACGTCATTTTTTCGGATGAATCCAGGTTGTGTTTACAGCATCATGATGGTCGCATCCGTGTTTGGCGACATCTCGGTGAACGCACATTGGAAGCGTGTATTCGTCATCGCAATACTGGCGTATCACCCGGCGTGATGGTATGGTGTTCCATTGGTTACACGTCTCGGTCACCTGTTGTTCGCATTGATGGCACTTTGAACAGTGGACGTTTCATTTCAGATGTGTTACGACCCGTGTCTCTACCCTTCATTCGATCCCTGCGAAACCCTAAATTTCAGCAGGATAATGCACGACCCCATGTTGCAATTCCTGTACGGGTCTTTCGGGATACAGAAAATGTTCGACTGCTGCCCCGGCCAGCACATTCTCCAGATTTCTCACCAATTGAAAACGTCCGGTCAATGGTGGCCGAGCAACTGGCTCGTCACAATCCGCCAGTCACTACTCTTGATGAACTGTGGTATCGTGTTGAAGCTTCAAGGGGAGCTCTACCTGTACACGCCATCCAAGCTCTGTTTGACTCAATGCCTACGCGTATCAAGGCCGTTATTACGGCCAGAGGTGGTTGTTCTGGGTACTGATTTCTCAGGATCTATGCACCCAAATTGCGTGAAAATGTAATCACATGTCAGTTCTAGTATAATATATTTGTCCAATGAATACCCGTTTATCATCTGCATTTCTTCTTGGTGTAGCAATTTTAATGGCCAGTAGTGTATCTTGTGGCTGTGGTGGGCAGGTGAGACGGCGGCAGACTATCCATGAGCTCACAAGACCATTACTGGGCTATGTGAGCAGTGTGAACAGCGGCGCTGTCGGCATGGAATATCACCAATGGGGAACTAACAATCTGCCTTGAGGTGGAACTGTTCAGCCAAAACGGCCACACAATCCTTAGCAGTAATGTGGCCCTGCAGGGCAATCATGCGGCCCATCGAATACTACGATATGGCTTCCCAAATTATCACCGAACGTCCGCCATGTTCACTCCTGGTTCTTAGACTCGGTCAGACGTTGGAAACAGTGTGGAACTAAACTTTACGGGCCAAATGCCTTTTTTCCATTGCTCCATAGTCCAGGTTTTATAGCTCGGGCACCATGTTTTCCTATTAATCGCATTCGTACTGTTGATGAATGGTTTTGAAATTACTCCTCGCTCTGCAATTCTCTGCTTATGGCGCTCTCCTACGTGTTGTTTTCGTGCCGACAGGGTTCGCAAGTGTGACTTTCAGTTCTGCAGAGTATTTGGCAGTTGTCATTCTCTTATTTTTCGTCACAATCCTCTTCAACGACCGTCTGTCACCATCACGAAACACACACTTCCTCCCGCGTTGTGCCACAGCGGATGGTATTTTTCTACTTTCCCTGTATATGGTACAAATATTCGATACTGTGCCTCTTGAAACACCATTTGCTTCACCTCCGTTGGTTACAGAAGCACTCGCCATGCGCACACCACCAATTTGTCCACGTTCGGATTGACTTACATCCGACATAGCACACTCACAACGACACAGAAGACTGTTGTGACCAATACTGACAGTTGCAATGTACTGAGGACATTACACTGATGGCGTTCGTGGTCAGCACAACTGCACAGCCTGCGGGCATGCCTAGCAGCTACATTTATGTTGAAGCATGCTTTCTGGTGAACGCATATTACAGTCTTTTTCAGTCTTGTGTGGGTATTTTCAGAAATAAAATAAATCATAGCTACATTGATACTTTGTAACGAGTCACCGAAGACCACGAGTGCATTATACTAAAATACTCAGAAAATGTGTCTCAAAAACCTGGCCGGCCGAAGTGGCCGAGCGGTTCTAGGCGCTACAGTCTGACCTCAGAAGTTAAGTCCCATAGCGCTCAGTGCCATTTGAACCATTTTTCTCAACAACCTCCGATGTCGGCGGAGTTCAAATTCAATCTGCAGAATCATAATGTTTCAGTTTTGTTTGACAGAAATATCGTTACCATAGTTTTACAGTGTTCAGACTTTCATGTTTACCTAATTGCTACTTCACAACTGCAAGGAAATTATTTATGATCTCGGAGTCTTTCATAGATAGTATTGCGCAGACCGGAATTGTATGTAATAGAAATCAGTGGAGATCGGAGCTGCAGAGGGAACCGTTTGTGAGCGTCTTTCGCAGAGATGAAGAGTTTTGCGGCGGTGGTGCGGATAGAGCCATGTATAGGTATAGGGGCCGCGCCGCCAGTTTATTGAAACACTCTTCTTTGTCAGTGGCGGGCCGACAAAAAACCTACTACTGTCCGCGACCAATCGTCAGCAGTTGTCACAGTTTTGCGGCGATAAATCTAGCCATTGTGTGAAGGGCGCGCCTTGTTAACGCGCTGTGTCGGAAGTGATTCCCCGGCGCGCACATAAACTCCATTGTGTATCCGCGGCGCACATAAATACTGCCGCTCTACATTCCGCCACTCGCCTGTCGCGCCGCGCCGCGACCAAAAAAACTCGCCATCGCGCCCAGAATTTTGCCGTCTAAATTATAAACGTCTGCTCGCAGTAACCGTCACCTACTGATTATTTTTAGAAAGGGCGTAACCTGCCGCCTTTTCTATGTTACTACTGTCTCATCGCCTGGCTACAGTCCGACGACGACTCGGGTTCGAATCGCGATGGCCACTTCGTATTTTTATATGGTCAAAAGGCCAGTAAGGGGATCTGGTCAGACTGCTGAAGCAAAATAAGAAGCTACTCGGAGAAATATGCAGCGACATTGACTTGCAAACTGGCGAAGAGGTGTCTAACCTTACATCGTGTTCATGGCGATATTTATTAGATATCTAGTCTTCCAGGTGAGTGATGTGACTTCTCTGGTGGATGCTGCACGATGTTGCTCAAGGACATTCTGGAAATATCGCGGTCTGGCAAGAAGATGGCGTTGATAGCAATGATATTTTGTTACGTTGTAAGTTTTCCAAAAGTGTATATAAGAAGCAAAAACTTGATCATTGGAATACTTTTGTTTATAAAGTTAATCTGCATGCAGCCCGACAATTTGAAAATTCTTGTGTATAACAATGTGTATTCCCACAGATCGGTCAGTGGGGTCCGACCAACCGCCGTGTCATCCATCAGACAATGGGGTCATGAGGAAGCGGTATGGAGGGGTGAATGTCACCACATTGGCTTCGCGGCCGTTTTCGGGTTAGCAGACCCGATGCTGCTACTCCTCGGTCAAGTGGCTACTAAGTTGGTATCCCAAAGCTGATTGAGCCCCTTTTCAGTTCTCCCACCCAGCACCATACCTGACAGTACGGGGAATCGAACCCGGATCTCCACCTCGCAGTCAGCCATGCTGACCCCTGAGTTACGGAGGTGGACTTTCGTGATACAGCGTTTTTTTAATCGCCTGAAGGGATTTAGGGAAATCACGGAAAACATAAATTAGGATGGCCGGACGCGGGTTTGAACCTTCGTCCTCCCGAGTTCGAGTCCTGTGTGCTAACCACTGCGTCACCTCGCTCGGTGCTATTGGGTTTTGGGTTCTAGGACAGTCACTTACAAGGAGATGTCGTGGCAATCGAATTTTTACATGTTTTTATATTTATGGTACATGAAGTTGAGAACTAAAACATCAGTTACCCAAAGCCAGTGTATGCAACTCGAGGTAATCGACTTTGAAGTTTTCCGAACGTCTTTAATTCAATAAAGCCAAATCAGGTTTAGCGGTGGGTCATTTGGCTGTGTGGCAGAATGTCTGCCTGCCAATGAAGGTGGCTTGGGTTCGCTGTGTGGTCGGCGTGAACTTTTACACGAAGGTGCGTCTCCTATGAGCGTGTCCATCACGTGTAAATAGGAAAAAATATTTTTTTATGTTTTTTAAATTTAAACAACTTTTATTAACAATCTTTTATAAAAGATCGGTAACTAAGAATTTATGTTTGCAATGAAAAGTGCAATTTTGTGTGTGATATGTAATTAGAAATAAGAGGATGTGCATTAATAATAGAAAATGACGATTAGGTATCCGTTAATTAACATATATTTGTGAATTTTATATTTAAATAACGTAGGTATTCGATCTGAGTGGAAAAAAACGAAAAACATTATGGCTGAAACGAGATACGTTATAGTGATTACGAGACTCGAGAGCTGCCAGTTATTTTCATCATTATGTAGACCACATGGCAGGGGAGTATTCGACTGCTGAGCCACATGAGCCATTCAAAAACAATCCTTGTTTGATCAGTTAACCCTGTGGTGCAGTTGTCCACTGCAGTGGACACCTGTAAATGTCCCATATTTGACGTTTTTTCAGACCTGAGGCCGCAAATGCAGACAGGGCACAGCACCAGTAGGGACTACCCACTGGAGAGGACTGCGTGCATCTTCAGGCTCAGGACTGATTGAAAACGCCAAAGAAGTGACATTAACAGCTGTCAACTGTCGTGGAAAACTGTACCACAGCCGGCCGGGGTGGCCGAATGGTTCTAGGCGCTACAGTCTGGAACAGAGCGACCGCTACGGTCGCAGGTTCAAATCCAGCCTCGGGCAAGGATGTGTGTGATGTCCTTAGGTTAGTTAGATTTAAGTAGTTCTAAGTTCTAGGGGACTGATGACCTTAGACGTTAAGTCCCATAGTGCTCAGAGCCATTTGAACCATTTTGAACTGTACCACAGGCTTAAAGTCGCTCGGAAAACTTCAAAGTGGATTTTCTCGAGAATTTTTGAGAGTTACGTGGAACTGCTTTTGGTAACCGATGTTTAAGTTACGAACCTCTCGTACCATAAATATAAAAAAAACTATAAAAGTACGATTGCCGCACGGTCTCATTGTATGTGTGTGTGTGTGTGTGTGTGTGTGTGTGTGTGTGTTGTATACGTATAAAGGGTGGTCAGAAACAATCTGAAAAGTTCGTAAGGCTACTGTAGAGGAGCTTGTTCTAAGAAAGAACTGTTATGAAAAAAATTTGATACGTTGTGCAGTTTCCGAGTTTTTTAGCATAAAAATTAGCAAGTCAGGTCGTAGCCAAACGATTCTTCGACTGGTTTCCTCAAACCGAACTAGAGACTAATACAAAAATCAAACAGCTGACAGAAACAGAGTTCGAACACGAGCTAACGGGTTGTATCTGCGACTCCAGTGGACGCCACCGGAGAACTTCTTGCAAGAATAATTTTAGCCTTTGATGAGATCAGGGAAATCTTTGATTCTGGAAAACTTGCGGACTCCGTGACGCAGTGTTGAAGTGCGTGAATTCAGGTTGGACGAGGGCACTCTGAGCAGCTGTCGTGAAACATTGTTATTTTTCGTTCTTGATTAATTTGTTGTTACATGGACGACTTGAGAAAACATCTTATTTACTGCTTCATAATTATCATTATTTTTTCCTGTTTTTGTAGCGTTTCTGACTGTTGACTAACAAGGAGTGGTCTCCATGGGTGGGATCCCAGTTTTGAAGCCCTCGGAATTGCGCGGTGTGTGCTACTGCCTTAAACATATTTGTATTCTGTAGACTGGCGGCGTAGCGCAGAGAGAAAGAGATATTGTTCACGTTCACATGCAGAAGTCTTAGATTCGAATCTTGTCAGGTACTTTAGAATTGGTTACTCTGAAATATTTATCTAAATTACTTTGATCATGATGTTTATTCAGTTACGTGTCTTAAATGTCATTTTTTATTTTTATTTCGCGCTGGATTAGCCGAGCAGTCTGAGGCGCTGCAGTCATGGACTGTGCGGCTGGTCTCGGTGGAGGTTCGAGTTCTCCCTCGGGCACGGGTGTGTGTGTTTGTCCTTAGGATGATTTAGGTTAAGTAGTGTGTAAGCTTAGGGATTGATGACCTTAGCAGTTAAGTCACATAAAATTTCACACACATTTGAACATTTTTTTTTATTTTTATTCCTTTATCACGTCATTGAAATTTCTCATCTGCTCTCATTGTTATATCCTATCATTCTTGTTTTCATTTGCTATGTTTGTTCATGTGATATGGATTATTTTTATGTATTAACGTCGGTTTCATTTCGCCCGTTATAATATCCTATGTTTTCGTTCATATTTCTGCATTCAATATTTCTATTCCTCATTGTAGGTGAATCCGGTTCTACTTACAATCCCTTCTTTCGTCTGCATCTTCATCTGATATCTGCGTTACTTTTTCCATAGTACAACATGAACTTATGTTTTAAATGTTTGCACGACCATTACCAACCATAACATTCACATCTTGTGACGAAAAATACATTTTTGGCGCCATTACACAGTTAGTATGAACATATTATTTCGTATTTTGGTTTTTAACCGATAGATCGCCAGTTTCATTCTTTCAGTTTAATGATACACGGACAAAAGTACTCCAAATTACTTGTACATGGAGTCAAGTAGACAAAATAATGATAGGAAGAAAGAATGAACACACATGAAACTTTACTACGACGATTAACATGGTATTACAAAGAAATAGAAATAAAAATATATTGTATTTACAGCAATAAATTACATAAAAATAATGATACAAGTGATTTTGATAACGATTTACAAATACACGTTTCATAACACCTGACGAGATTCGAACTAACAACGTTCTGTACGTTACGAATGTCCCTTAAGCACCACGCTACACCACCACATTCTGCCGTAATGGTATACCGTGTACTTCAGAAACTTTTTTCGTCCATCACTCGCAAACTATATCCCACCATAGTGAACGGCTGTGGGTTCGATCCTCGCTACCGTTCAATCATTTTCCGAACTTTATTTTTCCTCTGGCTAACCAAACGGGGAACACTTGTGGCAACACCACTTGCCGGCCGCTGTGACCGAGTGGTTCTAGGCACTTCAGTCCGGAACCGCGCTGCTGCTACGGTCGCAGGCTCGAATCCTGCCTCGGGCGTGGGTGTGTGTGATGTCCTTAGGTTAGTTAGGTTTATGTAGTTCTAAGTCGAGGAGACTGATGACCACAGATGTTAAGTCCCATACTGCTTAGAGCCATTTGAACAAACACAACTTCTGGCAGGTTGCTTGGTGTTGCGCACGGGTCGACGTGATTGGCAAACCTGACTGCTAAATAACTCGGAAACGATTCAACGTATCGAATTTTTTACTTAACAGCTATTTCTTAGCACCACCTCCCCTGCAACAGGCTTATAAGCTTTACAGGCTCTTTCTGACCACCCTGTATATGTATATTTATATATACACTCCTGGAAATTGAAATAAGAACACCGTGAATTCATTGTCCCAGGAAGGGGAAACTTTATTGACACATTCCTGGGGTCAGATACATCACATGATCACACTGACAGAACCACAGGCACATAGACACAGGCAACAGAGCATGCACAATGTCGGCACTAGTACAGTGTATATCCACCTTTCGCAGCAATGCAGGCTGCTATTCTCCCATGGAGACGATCGTAGAGATGCTGGATGTAGTCCTGTGGAACGGCTTGCCATGCCATTTCCACCTGGCGCCTCAGTTGGACCAGCGTTCGTGCTGGACGTGCAGACCGCGTGAGACGACGCTTCATCCAGTCCCAAACATGCTCAATGGGGGACAGATCCGGAGATCTTGCTGGCCAGGGTAGTTGACTTACACCTTCTAGAGCACGTTGGGTGGCACGGGATACATGCGGACGTGCATTGTCCTGTTGGAACAGCAAGTTCCCTTGCCGGTCTAGGAATGGTAGAACGACGGGTTCGATGACGGTTTGGATGTACCGTGCACTATTCAGTGTCCCCTCGACGATCACCAGTGGTGTATGGCCAGTGTAGGAGATCGCTCCCCACACCATGATGCCGGGTGTTGGCTCTGTGTGCCCCGGTCGTATGCAGTCCTGATTGTGGCGCTCACCTGCACGGCGCCAAACACGCATACGACCATCATTGGCACCAAGGCAGAAGCGACTCTCATCGCAGAAGACGACACGTCTCCATTCGACCCTCCATTCACGCCTGTCGCGACACCACTGGAGGCGGGCTGCACGATGTTGGGGCGTGAGCGGAAGACGGCCTAACGGTGTGCGGGACCGTAGCCCAGCTTCATGGAGACGGTTGCGAATGGTCCTCGCCGATACCCCAGGAGCAACAGTGTCCCTAATTTGCTGGGAAGTGGCGGTGCGGTCCCCTACGGCACTGCGTAGGATCCTACGGTCTTGGCGTGCATCCGTGCGTCGCTGCGGTCCGGTCCCAGGTCGACGGGCACGTGCACCTTCCGCCGACCACTGGCGACAACATCGATGTACTGTGGAGACCTCACGCCCCACGTGTTGAGCAATTCGGCGGTACGTCCACCCGGTCTCCCGCATGCCCACTATACGCCCTCGCTCAAAGTCCGTCAACTGCACATACGGTTCACGTCCACGCTGTCGCGGCATGCTACCAGTGTTAAAGACTGCGATGGAGCTCCGTATGCCACGGCAAACTGCCTGACACTGACGGCGGCGGTGCACAAATGCTGCGCAGCTAGCGCCATTCGACGGCCAACACCGCGGTTCCTGGTGTGTCCGCTGTGCCGTGCGTGTGATCATTGCTTGTACAGCCCTCTCGCAGTGTCCGGAGCAAGTATGGTGGTCTGACACACCGGTGTCAATGTGTTCTTTTTTCCATTTCCAGGAGTGTACAAATGTATACGTATATTCCTACAGTGTGAAAATCATTGAACTATATGAAATAAAATCGTCATAGCTTCTGAACAGTTTGCGTTAGGACGTTCAAACAGCACGTTTGGCCGCGGGTCATGATGGAAATTTTGATGTGAATAAGGTTAGGTTTAGCAACGAAGCCCACTTTCATTTGGATGGGTTCGTCAATAAGCAAAATTGGCGCATTTGAGGGACTGAGAATCCGCATTTCGCGATCGAGAAGTCTCTTCACCCTCAACGGGTGACTGTGTGGTGTGCAGTTCCCAGACACGGAATAACTGGTGCGATATTCCTTGATGGCACGGTGACTACCGAACGGTACGTGAAGGTTTTAGAAGATGATTTCATCCCCATTATTCAAAGTGATCCTGATTTTGACAGGATGTGGTTATGCAAGACAGAGCTCGGCCCCATCGAAACAGGAGAGTGTTTGATGTCCTCGAGGAGCACTTCGGGCAGAGCATTCTGGCTCTGGGGTACTTAGATGCCACTGCCATGGGCCTCGATTGGCCACCATGTTCTCCGGATCTGAGCACATCCGACTCCATTTTGTTTGGCTATATTAAAGACAACGTGTACAGCAATAACCTCAAAAGCATTGCTGAGCTGAAAACAGCCATTGGGGAGCCATCGACAGCATCGATGTTTCGAAATGTCAGCGGTCATGCAGAATTTCGCTATTCGTCTGCGCCACATCATCGCCAATGATGGCAGGCATGTCGAACATGCCATAACCTAAATCCGAATATCAGTAGTGAGGTTTACATGTTGAATGAAGTGTGTGCACACGGTAGTTTGTGACTAATTTACGTTTTTCCATATAGTTCACTAATTGTCACCCTGTATGTATAAATATGTGTAAAACTCTTTTGAACACTGCTGTAAACTTATTTCAATATTTAATTTCCATTCAGAGAAAGTATAACAATTACGTGGGGTACGAAGTGTAGACAACCTCCTAGATGGTGTACCCCGGGCAACGCTGTAACATGGTACGGAGGCGAAAAGTCTACACATCCACGGCGGCCGGACGCGACAATGCCTCCCGGCCCACACAGAGGCAAATAGAGCAGAGTCTTAGCATGAAGAAGCTGAACGTATGCCAGTTCAACATAGAAGGCTACACGAGGACCAAGGGAGAAATCCTCGAAAAGATCTTAACGAGAGAACGAGTAAGTGTCGTACTCCTACAAGAGACCCACCTCACAGATGAAACCGCCAGTCGTCTCAAAATAGCAGGATTTACAGCTGTGAGCTACACTGGACACGACAAACATGGCATAGCCACCCTAGTGAAGAACGAACTCCTAATGAATTTGGACACCAAAGTGGTACCAGCAGAGCATGCGATAGGCATACAACTGGGAGAGATGACACTATATAATTTCTACAAACATCCCTCACAGAAATGGCCCACAGGTATCCTACCCGAGGCTAACCACCCAGCAGTTTACGCTGGCGATTTTAACTCTCAGCACACCAGGTGGGGATACCCGAGATCCACAGCTGAAGGGACTGGACTAAGTGACTGGGCAGACAACCGGGACCTACACCTCCTTTTTCGACCCCAAGGACACAGCGACCTTCAAATCAAAGGTGTGGGGCACAACGTCAACACCTGACCTGACCTTCGTCACACGTGGAGCAACAGGTACACCCGTGCGAGCTATAAGAAGGGTCCTCGAGGCGTTCCCCCGGAGCCAGCACAATCCAGTAATAGTGGAGATTGGACTATCAATCCCATCATAAAAAGCCCCCCAATCCCCCGGTGGAACCTGAGGAAAGCTGACTGGAATAAATACCGATCCTATGTTGACAAAACGATAAATCGGATACCACCAAAACCCGAGAACTACAAAAGATTCGTAAACTTAGTACAAAAAGCGGCCCTAAATGCAATTCCACGAGGATCGAGAAAGGAATACACCCCCTGCTGGACGAAAGAGTGTGAAACACTACTGGAGGAATATGAGAAGACTGGGGACGAGGAGACTGCAGACCAACTAAACAACGCCATGAATGAGGAACGTAGGAGTAGATGGAAGGAGGCGATGGAAAATCTAGATTTTACCCACTCCAGCAGGAAGAGCTGGGGCCTGCTGAGGAAATTAGGCGGTGCCACAGCGCCTAACAGGCTGACTCTTGGAACCAGCGCATCTGAGATTGCAGCTGTCCTGAAACAGACCTCCAAAATCCAGCTAAAAACAGCCGAAAAGAGAGAAATTTCCCAAGAGCTAAGCAGTTTATTGCTTAATAACCCAACCAACATGGGCATTGTAAAAGAAGTGGAGACACAAGAGATATCCCAGGCCTTGAAGCTAATGAAGACAGGAAAAGCAGCCGGACCCGACAACATCCTACCAGAATTCTTAAAGGAATTAGGAAATTTAGAAAGAAGGTGGCTGGCCAAACTTTGTACGGAATGCATAAGCACGGGGGTTGTGCCTAAGGAATGGAAAGAAGCAAAAGTCATCGCAGTGCTGAAACCCGGAAAGACTGGAGATAATCCTAGGAATTACAGACCAATATCCCTGCTATGTACCTCCTATAAATTATTCGAGAGAATATTGCTGACTAGATTAACTCCATACATCGAAGCCAACCCCCCAACATACTAAGCGGGTTTCCGAGCAGGTAGAAACTGCTGCGATCAAGTGCTGTCCCTCGCAACCTATAATGAGAAAGGCTTCCAGAACAAGATGAAAACTGGCCTGGTCCTCATAGACCTCACATCAGCGTACGACACAGTATGGATTGAAGGGTTACTGCTAAAGCTAACTAGAATCATAAACTGCAAGCAGACTTACAAACTACTCAAGAACATACTAACGAACAGGAAAATCAAGGTCTCACTCCATGGTACGAACAGTAAGAGCATGGTTCTGAATAATGGTCTGCCACAGGGTTCGGCACTAGCACCCGCTCTCTTCAATCTATATATAGCTGACTTGCCAGAAACTAAATCACGCAAATTTGCATATGCAGATGACCTGGCCATCGCATATCAGAGTAAAAACTACAACGATCTCGACGAAACACTGAATGCAGACCTTGAAGTCCTGAACACCTATTACTCCAAGTAGCACCTACTTCCCAACCCCAACAAAACAACCAGCACTATAATGCACCTCAACAACAGAGAGACACACAGAAAATTACAGATCTTTTCGAATGGCCAAAGCATAAGACATGAGGATAAGCCTAAATATTTGGGAGTGAAACTAGACCGGACCCTAACGTACAGCTCACACCTCGAAGACACAAAGCAAAAACTAAAATCCCGCAATGCTGTCCTTTCGAAACTGGCTGGAACAACATGGGGATGTGGAGCGAGTACTTTGAGAACTTCAGTGTAGCTGAATACTGTTCACCAGTCTGGAGGAGAAGTGCACACGTATCTAAAGTGGATGTCCAGCTGAGGGAGACAATGCGAATAATCTCGGGAACACTCAGGGCCACCCCCTGTGCATGGCTTCCTGTACTAGCGAACATAGAGCCTCCAGAAAGCAGGCGATCACAGCTAGCCCTCAAAACCTACAGGAAAATTATAGACAACCCGGACCTCCCTATCCACCAAGATCTGACACCGACAAACAGGCTTAAATCCAGATCACCTTTTTGGAAAATCGGTGAAGAACTACAAGCCTTTGAGCCGAGAACGGCCTGGAACGAAGTATGGTCGGCAAGTGAATTTAAGAACAAAAACTTAGTACACGATCCGAACAAGAAGATTGATGGCTTCAACCTACCAAGAAGAGTGTGGACAGCTATAAACCGGGTCAGAACGAGTGTTGGGAGATGTAAACACCTGATGAACAAGTGGGGCCTGGCAGACAGCGCTGTATGTGAGTGCGGTGAAATACAGACAATGAACCATCTACTCGTGTGCAAAGTGTATGGCTATGGTGGTGAACTCATGGACATACATAGACTCAGTGACTCAGCCATAGAGTGGCTCAAAAACATATCTAATATAGTGTAGAATTATATTGTTTTCTTTTTAGTATATAGTGATAAGAATATTGTAAATTATGCCTCTGTGATGCCGAACGAGTAAATAAAATAAAATAACAATTACGTGGATGGACTCACACGATATCTGGTCCTTGACGACAGTACAAGAAAACAGGACATGATGTGTAAGTGTATTGTGTAAATGGTGGTTAATTACTAAAATAAATTTACGTCAGCTGTCAGAAAAGTTACAGAAATGAATGATAAACTACACAGATCATAATTATCCTATAAACGAAGCTTATCAGTACCAAAAGAATGTATACATAGCGCGCTATTTAGCCGTAGGGGCATTACAGTGACGTTGCTCTGTGCCCTGGTATCGTTTGATGGCGCTCGTATGTTTTCCCAAGGTGGAGGTGGAATAAACAAGAATACAACAATTTTATTTGCATTTGACGAACTTCGTATGTTTTTCCGTCAAAGTGTGGACTCTAGCAGCGAACTCTTCTGCTTATGGAGCACATTTGCAATTGTAAACATTGCCTCACTTAATTTTTGCCTGACGCGCTCACAAAATTTAACATCTTTAGAGGACAGCTGGTCATATCCTCTCTGCCAGTGCTACTTTACAGGGGTAAGATCGTACACTCAACTTCCGTACTAAGACACGACTAGCTTCAAACTTCCATGTGCTTCACTAAGAGGGGACGAATTTATGAGTAGGAAGCAACTGCGTGCCACCATACACATATTCGTCATATTCATGGACCTGTAGCAGGAAGGAAGGAAGCCAGTATAGCACTGGCATGAAAGCAGCACCTTGATTTCTAGTGTATGCAACCCTCAACATTAAACTTGTATTTGTTCTAGAGATGGGGGATCCGCTCTTGAACTAATTCATAGAGTTCAATCTTTCAAAGGAGTGAACAATCAGTGATTCAGAAAAAAAAGAACGGTAGCTCCAAACGTTTCCCACGGCAGAGAGAGAGAGAGAGAGAGAGAGACGGAGCATATCAGCAGCGCCTCTGCTGGTCAGAGCACAGTGCACGCCACACAACACAGCCAGCGCCGGCCTCTGCCCTGCTTCTACCTTGGCTGCCTGCATTGTGCAGTGCCCCATTGGATTTTGTGTTTCACATATGCCGTGCCGTCTCTGTGCATCGTCTGCCGCGCAGTGTCTGGCGCAGCGTAACTTCGCATCGCACTCTGTCGGCGATCGTTTCAGTCGCACGTCCTGCCCTCTGGGCAGTTGATGCGAGCAACAGGACAGAGAGCCACCTAGCGGATAACATAGGAACTACTTGCAACAACCTGCTCGCAAGGGAACAGACGATTTGTCACGGAGCGGGTGAGTTCACCGCTCCCCCCACCCTCGGAACTCGACCGCTCAACACTCACCCCACGGTCTCGACTCTAGCCAGAGCGTTGAGCAAAGCGACTCAGGTGTCACTGTGGTCTCTGCGGTCTCAGCTCACGCAGTAATACAGCTCGCGGCTCGACCTGCTCGACTCAGCGCCTCTGCATCGGAGTTCGTCCCTACTGGATATTGTTCTTCGTAGTAATACCGCTATGTATATTACATTATTATGTTATGTATACATCAATTGTTTTTATTTTATTTTTATTTGTTTAAACTGATTAGATTAGGTTCCTGATGACTCCTCTTACTATAGGATTTTTATTATGGACACTCGAATTTACGCTTTAATTACGAGCGAACCGATAAACGTATCGCAAAATGTGATACACCAATATTTTCCTTATTTTATTCTGCGTAAGGCTATATGCAGCACTTTCGTTTTACAGTCAAATTTATACACTCCTGGAAATTGAAATAAGAACACCGTGAATTCATTGTCCCAGGAAGGGGAAACTTTATTGACACATTCCTGGGGTCAGATACATCACATGATCACACTGACAAAATCACAGGCACATAGACACAGGCAACAGAGCATGCACAATGTCGGCACTAGTACAGTGTATATCCACCTTTCGCAGCAATGCAGGCTGCAATTCTCCCATGGAGACGATCGTAGAGATGCTGGATGTAGTACTGTGGAACGGCTTGCCATGCCATTTCCACCTGGCGCCTCAGTTGGACAAGCGTTCGTGCTGGACGTGCAGACCACGTGAGACGACGCTTCATCCAGTCCCAAACATGCTCAATGGGGGACAGATCCGGAAATCTTGCTGGCCAGGGTAGTTGACTTACACCTTCTAGAGCACGTTGGGTGGCACGGGATACATGCGGACGTGCATTGTCCTGTTGGAACAGCAAGTTCCCTTGCCGGTCTAGCAATGGTAGAACGATGGGTTCGATGACGGTTTGGATGTACCGTGCACTATTCAGTGTCCCCTCGACGAACACCAGTGGTGTACGCCCAGTGTAGGAGATCGCTCCCCACACCATGATGCCGGGTGTTGGCCCTGTGTGCCTCGGTCGTATGCAGTCCTGATTGTGGCGCTCACCTGCACGGCGCCAAACACGCATACGACCATCATTGGCACCAAGGCAGAAGCGACTCTCATCGCTGAAGACGACACGTCTCCATTCGTCCCTCCATTCAGGCCTGTCGCGACACCACTGGAGGCGGGCTGCACGATGTTGGGGCGTGAGCGGAAGACGGCCTAACGGTGTGCGGGACCGTAGCCCAGCTTCATGGAGACGGTTGCGAATGGTCCTCGCCGATACCCCAGGAGCAACAGTGTCCCTAATTTGCTGGGAAGTGGCGGTGCGGTCCCCTACGGCACTGCGTAGGATCCTACGGTCTTGGCGTGCATCCGTGCGTCGCTGCGGTCCGGTCCCAGGTCGACGGGCACGTGCACCTTCCGCCGACCACTGGCGACAACATCGATGTGCTGTGGAGACCTCACGCCCCACGTGTTGAGCAATTCGGCGGTACGTCCACCCGGCCTCCCGCATGCCCACTATACGCCCTCGCTCAAAGTCCGTCAACTGCACATACGGTTCACGTCCACGCTGTCGCGGCATGCTACCAGTGTTAAAGACTGCGATGGAGCTCCGTATGCCACGGCAAACTGGCTGACACTGACGGCGGCGGTGCACAAATGCTGCGCAGCTAGCGCCATTCGACGGCCAACACCGCGGTTCCTGGTGTGTCCACTGTGCCGTGCGTGTGATCATTGCTTGTACAGTCCTCTCGCAGTGTCCGGAGCAAGTATGGTGGGTCTGACACACCGGTGTCAATGTGTTCTTTTTTCCATTTCCAGGAGTGTATTTTTCTTTCTTATTCTGGTACGGATTTTGCGATTTTAGGCGTCTTCGGAAGGAAACGTTCACTTTAAAAATATATGGCTTGCGATGTATTTTTATGAGGTTAATGAAATTTTAATACATTATAGCCAAATATATTGTTAATGTAAATCTAAAGTTACAACATTTTCCGATCACCCAAAAAACCACGATAGTGCAAAATAAATCAATAATCAAAAACTTTGTCATATCGTGGAAATTTCAATAAACAATACAAAATTCTTACTCATTATCTGTGTTACTTCAAAATAGGATCAAATAAGATCAAAATACAGGTATAGTACTGGAATAAACCAAGTTTAAAGGGCAATGTGCCTTCCATTTATTTTCTATTGTAAATGAGTGGTGAGTCATGAAAAAGAGCTAATTCATTTCAGGGAGTGAACAGTTCAGATCCAATCTCTGAAAATAACAGTTTTGCCCATCTCTAATTTGTTCTGAGTCTGCTCTCTACTGGGGACCATGTAGTAAACGAAAGAGAAGGAATACTATCACCTTCAGACAAAAATAGAGCATGTCGGACTGAGCAAAGAGGACATTAGATGTCCACTGGTATCAAATATAGGTCTTAATAAATTTCTCATAACGTATTTCTGTAGCACAGTGTTATATGGAAGTGAATCATGGATAGTGGGAAAATTAAATGGATTGGTAAGATAAGCAATTAAGAAGTTCTCCACATAACTGGTGAGGAAAGGAATATGTGGCAGTCAGTGACTAGAATAAGGGAAAAAATGATAGGACAACAGGAAATAATTGCCATGGTACTAGAGGGATCTGCAGAAGGTAAAAACGTAAAGGGAAGTCAGAGATTGGATCATTTACAGCTAATAACTCAGGCTTACATGATACTGTGAGACGGTAAGTTTGGCCCAGGAGTAGCAATCACGGCTGGACCACAACGAATCAGTCCTTGAGTACGGTACACAGTACATTGCAAATATAAGATTGTAGTTTGCTACTTGAATATCGCAACTGCATGCGGACGACGTCTATACTGTTTCTAGTGCACGTCCAGCTTACTTGTACCAGTAGTAAAAACTTATTTACTAGTTTTCGTTTTGAGACGGAATTCTCTCACAATGAATTTCTGTACTTTAGTAACTTTATATTACTACATAATTAAAACTTGTGTCGACCACAACAACAACAATTAAAACTGTAGCCGTCAGCTCCAACAATCAGAGCAGAGAACATGTTTAGGATGTGAGCACCTCTTCTGGTCAGCTAGTTGACGAGTTACTATGTAACGTATTCAGGTATGTACAGCTGTGTACACAGCTTAGTCTGATATGCTTCTTAGGTTCATAGTATTTTACCATCTCCCTTTTTCTTTCTTTTGAATTAGATCAACTCATGACCATTTGGCGGCATGTAGAATCCAGTAATGATGTAATTTGCATTACATTAGGCTGCAATATATAAATAAATATTTTCATAATATGGTCACTGTGTTTCTGCAAGTCATTTTGCCTTGGCTGTGCAGAAACGTCGAAGAAGTCCAAAATATTGTAAGTCGTGGTTGGCGATTGAAGGTACAGGAAATGACTGCTACTTTAGGAATTGCAAAAGAAAGAGTATGGCGCATCTTACATGAAGAATCAACTACTAGAACGCTTTTAACGTGGTATATCTTACATTTGTCGAATGATGAACAAAACGGAGTGCAAAAATGGATTTCTCAGCAACATTGGTTCGTTGTAAAACGAATTTAATACAGTCTGAGCGTCGATTGGTTACTATGAATGAGACTTAAGTCAACTGCCTGAGCATGTGCAGAGTAACTGATCAGGATAGACAAAGCGTTAGGGAGCTTCCAAAGAGAAGGTTAAGTTTTCAACTCCGTGCACTGGTAGCAGTTGGATGTGTTGAGGATGGTTTGGAAGGCCACCAGCTAGTCTTGTTAGGGCCGAGAAGTGACTACTTTATTGATGTAAGTTTGCCATTTTGGACCTAGGTGCGTTAAGGAGTCGGGAAAATCAACAAGTTACGGCGTCCCTCCGCTGTATGAATACGAGAGTCATTAACACTTACTGTCGTTGCTACTGAATATGAAGAAGGTCAGTCATCAGAGCAGCTGTGTTTCTGTTACTACAGATGCCGCATCAAAGCAAAACACTGAAATTCTGAAAAGTTCGCCAGCTTGGAATTTTTGAGATTATGTTCTTGTCCCAGCGCAGAGGTAACACATATATCGTGAGTCCACTGCATTTGCTGTGAGGCTATAAAAGTACTACTGATCCGCTGGCTAAGGCTCACTATTACTGGATCATTACTCTAGAAGTTCATTGGAATGTCATCGACTTGTTATTCTGCACTTGCGTCTGCTAATGGCAAAAACTAATCACAGGAATCGCGTGGCAAAAGAGTAGGGCTGTGAAAGTCGCACGTAAAGTAACTAATCATCTGTGTTATTCACATACATAACGCTTGTACACTAATGAACTTAACAGAAAGTAATTCTACTATTTCACAATTCGAAACGCAGTTCCTAAGCCCAGTTACTCTCTGCCTTGTTCACAAGGACTTGATTTTGGGCCCGCACTGAAATCCTAGCAAGTTTACTATTCGGCCCCACCTTAACGACTGTCATGGGTAGCACTAAGAGCTTCGATGGGCAGCCATTCTGGTCGAAGCCGATGACGCCCCGAGTCATTTGGTTCTCTCTCGTTACTCAGTTATTCTCCAAAAATTGTTACTAACACGATTTTTTGTCTATGTGATAACAGCTTAGTTTCGTGAGGTTCTCTCCTATCTTTGAAAAAAAAATCTGAATTATACTTTAGTGATAATTAATGAATGGAAATGTGAGCTTTAGCGTGCTAGTCCATCGTCTATCTAAGGAGCCAGTCATATTACAGGACTATTCAACTGGCATAACGTCTCTTCATAGGTGTACTAGTAGTACCATCTGTTGGTTGTACCTCATTCCACTTCATGACGTCATTCGTCACCTATTGCATATTCGCACCAGAGAGAGCTTCCTGCTTGGGCCGGCGTCCTTTTGGGGGCGACCGTAATCAGCAAGTGATTTGTCCCCGTCGTTACCTATTGGCTACACACAACGAGTGCATTGTCAACAGTTGGACTGAAAAATACGACCTCAGGTGAGGGACCATCTTACTTCGCATGTAGGCCTCACCTCAATTATTTGTATCCGAACAATATTAGAGAATACTTTTAAAAAGAAGTTCGAGATGATAAGTAGAATGGCTGAACAACGAGTACACCCGTAACGCCAGAAACTAAGCTGGAAACATAGCAATGGACGGAAGCCGATCGCCCTGCACCAAAACGGCGTAATAGATTCCATTTGCTGGAAAGGATTTGTTCTGCATTTACTGGATAGTAAACGGACTGTTTATCTAGCAAGGAGCACAACAGTAACTATCCAATTTGCATGCAAGTCTGCTGGATTATTAAATCTTTCTGCGTCTGCGATTCCAAATGGCATCATTAAGTATTCTTAGCCTTTTTGAGCTTCCCATTGCTTCAATGATACCGTTTGGTATCGCTTCACGTAGTTCCAAGTTTGGACAACAGATCACAGTGGCGTTTGCTTTCATGACTCGCCGTTTGTTTGAAGTGCAGGACAGAGAAGTGTCGTGAGTTGTGCTACTGCATTTGTGAGTGAACAATAACTGCTGTGTTTACTGTGTATACTGAAATTCTTTGTGTACGGAACCAACTTTATGTAGTTCCTCGAGGGTAAGGGAAAGAAATACGGTAAGTTTACAATACATTTATGTATGCATTTTTTGAGTAATTATTATGTAATTTATAATGATGCCATTTGGAATCATTATTTTATTCATTAACCAATAGCTTCAAAAGAACTTTTGCAATGGATATGGCATATGTGCAACATATACAGTAAATATTCATCACAAAAAAATGTTCCCCAATTTTTTTTCTAAATGTGACGCACAAAGGGTTAAATAAAAGTGTCAGGCATTGAACCTGTTCACCATGGTGCTTTTGCGATGAGAAAAATTGGGGATTTGAAGTAAGTACTGATGGAAAGTACACCCTATTCACCGGACTAAGCACCTTCTGACTTCCCTGTATTTCAACACCTACAAAACTTGTGTCTGAGAAACATTTTCAGTCGACAGGCGAAAAGAAATGATAAAAGAATGAAGTTTAAAGTCCGATGGAAGAAGGGATGATTTGGGATAGAACTCAAGTTCGGTACAGACAAGAATGGAGAAGGAAATATATCGAATATTTTTAAAAGAATGATCGCGGCGATTTATTGAAACCACGGGACTATCTATTTTAGGGTAGGTGAACGGGAATTTCAACTTCGATTCCAGAAACTTAACCACTCGTATGGGTATTTTTCAAATACTCCATAACAACACTCAATAGTGGTAATTACTCATAGGAAGAACGTTGGACGAAATAAAAGGGAACGACATTGGAAAATAAGTGTTTTTCACGCAAAAAAGTTAAATAACCTTGCAGGAAGACGACGTTTTAGGTTGTCTGTGGTTCTCTAAATAACTGCAGACGAATCCAGGAAAAAGAAAGAAAGAAGGAAGATTGGGTTTCACGTTCCGTCGATATCGAGGTCATTAGAGACAGAGCATAAACTCGGATTGTGTCAAGAATGGGGAAGAAACCACCCCGACATTTGACTGGAACGATATAGAGAAACCACGGAAAACCTAAATCTGAATGGCCAGACGCGGCTTTGAACCGTCGTCCTCCCGAATGCGGGTCCCTTACCACTGCACCAACTCGCTCGGTCGCATTCAGAAATATTCTCTCATTTTTCTGGAGTGTATTCGAATCATCATCACTTCCTCTTGCGGTATTTCAGTTCTGAACATTGCAGACATCTGAAAGTCGAGTGTCCGCAGCTCGTGGTCGTGCGGTAGCGTTCTCGCTTCCCACGCCCGGGTTCCCGGGTTCGATTCCCGGCGGGGTCAGGGATTTTCTCTGCCTCGTGATGACTGGGTGTTGTGTGAGGTCCTTAGGTTAGTTAGGTTTAAGTAGTTCTAAGTTCTAGGGGACTGATGACCATAGATGTTAAGTCCCATAGTGCTCAGAGCCATTTTGAAAGTCGAGTCGGTGACTGAATTCCACTGGGAAAACCAAGGATCACGTCGGGCATGAGACTTTTCAAGCATCCGTGAGTTAGATGAAGTACCGAATTCCAAGGCACGCGAATAATCGGAATTTACGTACCCAGTTATTTCCTTGAACATGCATGTAAGGTTCACAACCGAAATAGCGCAGAAATTGTGATACCCAGAAGGCAAGCCCAATAAATGATGTCATATTCTGTCCACCGAGGAAACTTCATGAATCGAATCCAGGTATGATTGATTCAATGTGTTAACGACCGCACTCCATCTTTGTCCAGCCAAATTAGAGCAGAATCGCTAATGCCAATGTTGTAATGTTGACAGGACGTTCGACTTTAAAAGGACGCGCAAACTTTCGACACTTGGAGGTGAGACAGATACCGATCTGCATTCGTGTGTCGGATTAACAACCGTTATTGTGGTACAAAAAGAAGCCAGAGTTTAATTTTTCGACGTTTTTCACGTATTTTAAGGCAAATGCCGAGGTGCTGCAAACCCAGACTCATAAACACAGCCGCTCGGAGTAGCCGCGCTGTTTGAGGCGTCTTGTGCGGTTCACGCGGCTCCCGCCGTCGGTGGTTCGAGCCCTTCCTCGGGAATGGGTGTGTGTTTTGTCCTTAGCGTAAGTTAGTTTAAGTTAGATTAAGTAGTGTGTAAGCTCAGGGACCGATGACCTCAGCAGTTTGGTCCCAAATTTTCAAATTCCATAAACGTAGCACATAATGAGTAAGTATTAATTATCACTTCGAAAAAAAAGCACTAAAACTTGGTGATGGTGTTAGCCGTTTTCTGCATAGGCAAACTTCAATGTGACATTTTTGTCAACCGCCAGGTAACTTGGTGATGACCTTGGTTGTAGAAATTACATTTTGGGTGTTCAAGAAATGTTCTGTCTCGAAAAACATCTCTCCATCTCTCCAAAAATGCCTGCCACGCAATCGTTTCTTCGTCTGAGGAAAAAGGAAAAAGTCAGCAGGTGCCACGTCAGAAGAATACAGGGTGTGAGGGCACATTTGGTATCAAATCAGCGTTTCTGACTGTGAGCTGCGCAGAATGAGCAAGATCGTTATCTAGGAGAAAAAGCACGACCTTGGACAGCTTCCCGCGACACTCGTGCTTTCCGGCCTCCCGTAACCAAGTCAGCAGGTAGTAAGCTCCAGTGACGGTTTGCCCCTTACGACCATAATCAATTAACACCGCACCGTAGCAGTACCAAAAAACACTCAGCATCACCTTGTTGCACTACGGATGGGGCTTCGCCTTCTCGGCGGTGAAGATTATATTTTTCGCTGTTTGCTAATTATACTTCAGCTTGTAGTGATGGAACCTGCATTCATCCATGATGATTAGGCGGGTAAAGAGGGGTCTCACACCGCTGCAACATTTCCGATGCTGCCCCGGTTCATGTTAATTTTGGGTAGGTGACGCGAAACGCAGTAGGCATCGATCTTTGCCATGTTCAAAGTATTGTGTAGACGTTGAAAACTGGTTTCCACTTTCTCAACTATCGTCTCCATTATCATGTGCCAGTCTTCGAGGACTTCCATGTCTTTTGCGATTCCCAGGTAGTAACAGAGAAGTAAAGTGTAACGTCGTTCTTCGTTACTAGGACTTGTTTGATAACTCTGAATGCGTCTACATCATCTACTACATTGTTAACGCATGCTTCCGCCATCTCAGCGTGGGTTGTTGCAGCGTCGTTCCTCTCCAAGTGCAGACAACGAACTACTGCACAATACTCCACTTTACCAATGGGATGCGCCGTTGGGTTTGGCTGCTCTACTGGTGTGGTACGGAACTGTGGTGCAGTAATGGCAATGTGTACCAGGACTGCAAACGTATTGCTGCAAAGAAATAAACAATTACATAATTTTAGTTTTTCGACATGTAATTAAAACTATGACTACCCCTCGCATGTACGATTAACCACAGAAAATAGCCCAGCACGATTCCTGGACAGAAGCCAAACACAGATTTCCTACCCTGTGGCTACAGAAATGACATCCAATTACAAGACTGAAATTTAAAAAATAGTCATATCACGGGTAAACCATTGCCTGTCATAAATGTACCCTGCCGCTGGGGTGATAAATGCAGAAGAAAAGAAGAAACAATCATTTACAGTAATTGGGGATATCATTCTTATATGTGTTAGCTGATTCGGTACACAGTTGATCGTTAATAATCGATAAGGACTATATACTTATCAGCCAAACCAAACAATTATGAGCACCGGCTATCCCGGCGGAGGTTCGAGTCCTCCCTCGGGCATGGGTGTGTGTGTTTGTCCTTAGGATAATTTAGGTTAAGTAGTGTGTAAGCTTAGGGACTGATGACCTTAGCAGTTAAGTCCCATAAGATTTCACACGCATTTGAACAGCACCGGCTAATAGCGTGTTGTTCCACCTTTTGTTCGTATTATAGCAGTGATTCTGCGTCATGGATCCGACAAGTCAGTGGCAAGGTTCCGGAGATATGTCGCACCAGATGTCTACTCGTTGAACAAACAATTCCTGTTAGCTACAGGCCCTTGATTTGTGGGCACTGAGCTGATAGCATCCCAGATGTGTTCCTTCGGCTTCAGATCAGATGACTTTGGTGGCCAAGTCATCAACGCGATTTCACTATCACTCTTCTCAAACCACCGTATCATGATTCCGGATTTGCGACACAGACAATCATCCAGTTGTAACACGACATCGCCATTTGGAAAGACATCAAATATGAAGGGTTGGAGATGATCCATATTAACGTTCGAGTATACCACACGTGTCATGATGGCTTCGATTACTACAAAACGTCCGAAAGAACAGACACCATATCCATGTTAGTATATAGTTCTGGTAATACCGGCCATGACCTTTTTCTTCTGTGCGGATGCACACATATTACCCGAACTCTTATGGGACTTGGTAAGAATGTCTTCCACGAGTAATAAATGTGTTAGGTAGGGACACTACGAATGTAGTGTGTGGTCATATAAGGTGAGATTGTGGGTCTCGCGGGAGGAGTACATAAGATAGTCCCTGCAGTCGCACTGTCTTCCGTGCTCTCGGTGGCTCAGATGGATAGAGCGTCTACCATGTAAATATGAGGTCCTGGGTTCGAATCCCGGTAAAGGCACACACTTTCACCTGTCCCCGTTGATATATATCAACACCCGTCAGCAGCTACTACTACTACTAGCACTACTACTACTACTACTACTACATTTATACTTCGCAAGCCACCCAACGGTGTGTGGCGGAGGGCACTTTACGTGCCACTGTCATTACCTCCCTTTCCTGTTCCAGTCGCGTATGGTTCGCGGGAAGAACGACTGTCTGAAAGCCTCCGTGCGCGTTCTAATCTCTCTAATTTTACATTCGTGATGTCCTCGGGAGGTATAAGTAGGGGGAAGCAATATATTCGATACCTCATCCAGAAACGCACCCTCTCGAAACCTGGCGAGCAAGCTACACCGCGATGCAGAGCGCCTCTCTTGCAGAGTCTGCCACTTGAGTTTGTTAAACATCTCCGTAACGCTATCACGGTTACCAAATAACCCAGTGACGAAACGCGCCGCTCTTCTTTGGATCTTCTCTATCTCCTCCGTCAACACGATCTGGTACGGATCCCACACTGATGAGCAATACTCAAGTATAGGTCGAAAGAGTGTTTTGTAAGTCACCTCCTTTGTTGATGGACTACATTTTCTAAGGACTCTCCCAATGAATCTCAACCTGGTACCCGCCTTACCAACAGTTAATTTTATATGATCATTCCACTTCAAATCGTTCCGCACGCATACTCCCAGATATTTTACAGAAGTAACTGCTACCAGTGTCTGTTCTGCTATCATATAATCACACAATAAAGGATCCTTCTTTTTATGTATTCGCAATACATTACATTTGTCTATGTTAAGGGTCAGTTGCCACTCGCTGCACCAAGTGCCTATCCGCTGCAGATCTTCCTGCATTTCGCTACAATTCTCTAATGCTGCAACTTCTCTGTGTACTACAGCATCATCCGCGAAAAGCCGCATGGAACTTCCGACACTATTTACTAGGTCATTTATATATATTGTGAAAAGCAATGGTCCCATAACACTCCCCTGTGGCACGCCAGAGGTTACTTTAACGTCTGTAGACGTCTCTCCATTGATAACAACATGCTGTGTTCTGTCTGCTAAAAACTCTTCAATCCAGCCACACAGCTGGTCTGATATTCCGTAGGCTCTTACTTTGTTTATCAGGCGACAGTGCGGAACTGTATCGAACGCCTTCCGGAAGTCAAGAAAAATAGCATCTACCTGGGAGCCTGTATCTAATATTTTCTGGGTCTCATGAACAAATAAAGCGAGTTGGGTCTCACACGATCGCTGTTTCCGGAATCCATGTTGATTCCTACATAGTAGATTCTGGGTTTCCAAAAACGACATTATACTCGAACAAAAAACATGTTCTAAAATTCTACAACAGATCGACGTCAGAGTTTTGCGCATCTGCTCGACGACCCTTTTTGAAGACTGGGACTACCTGTGCTCTTTTCCAATCATTTGGAACCTTCCGTTCCTCTAGAGACTTGCGGTACACGGCTGAAGGTATTAATACATAATTCCAATTTCGTTAATGTGAGATGTTTTTAAGAGTTTCGACAACCAAACCCTGTCTCGAAATCTGATAGAAAATCCAAAGCGATTGTGCTCGCATGTAAAGTACAGGAGTGGTTAGACACAATCAACACTTCCACTGCACGATAGTGATGCTAACGTTTCCGCTGAGAGTGTCACTAAAGCAGAGTTATTAAATATAGTTTTCCAAAATTGTTTCAACGAATACGATAAAGTAAATATTCCAGAATTCGAATAAAGAATAGCTGCTCAACATGAATAACTTAAAAGTAGACATCCTCAGTGTAGCGAAAAAACTCAAGTCCTTTCAGAGTATGTTGATATAACAGCTCCATATATAGCTATTACATACAAGCGCTCGCGCGACGGAAGATCCGTATCTAAAGTCTGGAAAGTTTCACAGGTGACACCAATAATCATAAAAGGAAATAACGGTAATCCGATGAATTACAGACCTCTGTCACTGACATCGATTTATAGCAGGAGTTTGGAGCATATGCTGCATTCGAACATTACAAATTACCTCGAAGAAACGGTCTATTGACACACAGACAGCGCAGATTGAGAAATTATTGTTGTTGCGAAAAAAAGCTCCTTATTCACACGAAGTAATGAGTGCTCTTCACAGAGGATTCGAAATAGACGCTGTTCATACAAGCGACTTAAACAACTGTCGTGCCCACGGAGTATCGTCTCAGTTGTGCGAGTGGCTTTGTGGTTTCCTGTCAGAAAGCCCAGAGTTCGTAGTAACTGACGGATTAATCAAGTAACAGGAAAGTGTTTGCCGTCTTTTGCTCTTCCTGATCTATATATACTGTTTAGGAGACAATCTGAGCAAACCTCTTACATTGTTTGCAGATGATGCTGTTATTTACCGTCAATTACAGCTTCCAGAGTATCAAAACCAATTGAAAAAGAATTTAGACAAGTAATCTGTATAGTGAGGAAAGTGGTCATTGGCTCTAAGTAAAGAAAAGTGTGAGGACGTTCCACGAGTACGAATCGGCTAAATTTTGCTTACATGATAAATCACAAAAATCTAGAAGCTGTCAATTCAACTAAATATATAGGGATTATAATAACTAACAATTTAAATAATATTGTGGGGAGGCGAATCGAAGACTGAATGTTATTGGCAGAACACTTAGAAGATGCAACAGGTCTTCTGAAGAGAGTGCATATATGTACCACGCTTGTACGTCCTCTTATGGAATGCTACTGCGCAGTGTGGGGTCCGTACATCCGTACCAGACAGGATTTGGAGATCCAGAATGAGATTTTTACTGTGCAGCGGAGTGTGCGCTGATATGAAACTTCCTGGCAGATTAAAACTGTGTGCTGGACTGAGTTCGAGTCTCGGTCCGACACACAGTTTTAATCTGCCAGGAAGTTTCAGGATTTGAGATGACATCGGAAACGTTCAGAGGAGGGCAGCTCATTTTGTATTATTAAGAAACAGGGGAGAGAGTGTCACGGATATCATACGTGAATTTGGGTGGCAGTCATTATAACAAAGGCTTTTTTATTACGTCGAGATTTTTCACGAAGTCTCAATTACAAACTTTCTCCTCAGTATGCGAAAATATTTGTCCTACATAGGGAGAAGTTATCATCGCAATAAAATAAGAGAAATCAAAATTAGCACGGAATGATTTAAGTGTTCGTTTTTCCCCCGCGCTGTTCGAGAGTGGAACGGTTGAGAAATAGTCTGAAGGTGGTTCGACCCTCTGCCAGGCATTTAAGAGTGAACTGCAAAGTAGTCATGTAGACCACATGTAGATGTAAACGTAGAATGTCCTCCATAAGGCTGTACTGCGACCACCAGACAATTGTCCATTGAGTGGAGGATGTTTCAATGAGAAGCTCTCCTAATAATGACTATCCGGACACTATCATGGACTTAGTGTAACGATAAAAGTGATTTATCCGACCAGGTGACACGTTTCCATTGATCCAAGGTTCAGTCTCGACGATCCCGTGCTCACTGCAATCCTAACTGAAGATGTCATTGGGTCAACACGCTAACATGTAGGGGTCGTCTGCTGTCGAGCTCATTTCCAACAACGTGCACTGATTGGTGTGACCGGCAACACTTGTGCCTGAGCCAGCGTTTTACTCCGTCATCATGTGCCATAGTTCACCACCTATCCTATCCAGCGTTTTATTCTGTCATCATGTGCCACAGTTCACCGCCTATCGTGCTACACAGCTTGTCACATGTGTAAGTACAGATACTTTTATTGCTGACTGAGGACGGTGCACTAAACAACATTATATCAATATTTACTTTGTCTGCAGACTAGTAATTGTAGCCATTAGGTTAAAAAAAATGGTTCAAATGGCTCTGAGCACTATGGAACTTAACATCTGTGGTCATCAGTCCCCTAGAACTTAGAACTACTTAAACCTAACTAACCTAAGGACATCACACACATCCATGCCCGAGGCAGGATTCGAACCTGCGACCGTAGCAGTCGCGCGGCTCCGAACTGAGCGCCTAGAACCGCGAGACCACCGCGGCCGGCGGCCATTAGGAGTGGTATGTTTTTAGATTGGTTATTATCTCCAAGTGTATATGGTAAGTGAATGTCATAATCGCTTATTTTCCCCTGGGCAGGGGTTAGGTGTTGAAGTGTGCGACACGTGGACACGAGGACGCAAAACAGACAGTCCATGCTGACAGTCTTAGACCACTTAGTAGTGCAGTTATGACCATACAGAAAACATCAGGTTGTAAATTATGAAACATGTTTGTGGCAAGATTGTGAGACGCCAAGAAAAAATAACTAACAAAATGAAGTAGGTAGATATTAATGCACCAATGATCACAATGTCTGAAACTTCCTGGCAGATTAAAACTATGTGCCGGATTGCGACTCGTACTCGGGACCTGTGCCTTTCGCGGGCAAGTGTTCTACCATCTGAGATACCCAAGCACGACTCACTTCCCGTCCACACAGCTTCACTTCCGCCAGTACCTCGAGAGTAGCTCAGACACTAGAGCACTTGCCCGCGAAAGGTCCCGAGTTCGAGTCTCTGTCCGGCACACAGTTTCAATCTGCCTGGAAGTCACATATCAGCGCACATTCCGCTGCAGAGTGAAAATCTCATTCTGGAATCACAATATAATCACAATATCTGCACTTAAACTTTCGGATATCCAACACCTTGTCGTCTACTTGTTGTTTCACCGTTCTTCAGCCACTTTCTATTGATGCTCACCACACTATCACGCCGACAGTTGACGAGATTCGCATTTTCCGAGACGCTCGTTTCCAGCCGCAAGGTCATGATAATCTGCCCTTTGTAAAGCCGCATGCGTCTGCGCGTTTCTACATTTGCCACATTTAGCTTTGCTAGAATGAGTCCCCATTCGTCTCTGCTCCACTTTGTTTACCACGTTACGAGTACGTTAACTCCACCAGGCGGCCTTCAGTCTCGCGCTGAGAAATGACCAGAAGGTTTCGGTTAATTGAAAATGAAGAGCCAAAGAAACTGGTACACCAGCCTTATATCGTGTAGGACCCCCACGAGCACACTGAAGAGCCACAACATGACGTGGCGTGGACTCGGCTAACGTCTGAAATAGTGCAAGAGGGAACTGCACCATAATTCCTGCAGGGCTATCCATAAATCAGTAGGAGAACGAGGGAGTGGAGATCTCTTCTGAACAGCACATTGCAAGGTATCCCAGATATGCTCGATAATGTTCATGTATGAGGAGTTTGGTGACCAGTGGAAGTGTTTAAACTCAGAAGAGTGTTCCTGGAGTGATTGTAGTAATTCTGGAAGTGTGGGGTGTCGCATTGTCCTGCTGGAATTGCCCAAGTCCGTCGGAACGCATAGCGGACAAGAATCGATGCAGGTCATCAGACAGGATGCTTACGTATGTGTCATCTGTCAGAGTCGTGTTTAGACGTATCAGGGGTCCCATATCATTTCAACTGCACACGCCCCACACCATTACAGAGCCTCCACCAGCTTGAACATCCCCTGCTAACATGCAGGGTCCATGGAATCATGAGGTTGTCTCCATAGCCGTACACGTCCATCCGCTCGATATTTCCATTCATCAACAGTCCAATGTCCGTCTTGACGGGCCCAGGCGAGGCGTAAAGCCTTGGGCCGTGCGGTCTTCAACGGTACACGAGTGGACCCTCGATTATGTTTCGTTGAATGATTCGCTCACTGACACTTGTTGATGATTCAGAATTGAAATCTACAGCAATTTGTGGAAGGGTTGCATATCTATCACGTTGAACTATCCTCTTCAGTCGTCGTTGGTCCCGTTCTTGCAGGATCTCTTTCCGGCCGCTGCCATGTCGGAGATTTGATGTTTTAGCGGATTACCCGTGAAATGGTCGTACGGGAAAATTCCCACATCATCGCTTCCTCGTAGATGCTATGTCCAATCGCTCGTGCGCCGACTATAACACCGCGTTCAAACTCATTGAACACTTGATAACCCGGCATTGTAAGAGCAGTAACCGATCTAACAACTGTGCCAGACATTTTTTGTCTTAGCATAGGCGTTGCCGACCGCAATGCTTGTTTACATATCTCTCTATTTGATACGCATGCCTATACCAGTTTCTTTGGTGCTTCAGTGTAGTATATTCCCGAAGCAAACGACAAATAAACATACAAAAGTTTACTTGCATACTTTCCTTTCTAGCATTTATACCGTCTTAGTATTGCCTAGGAGTGAATCGTGTAGTTGAAGAACACGTATCGTAAACCGTTATAATTGTCCATATTGGCTCTCGAGTCAACCAGAAATCTACTATAACAACAGTAAGTGCAACGTTCATAGCTTCCAAGTTGAAACAGTAGGAGACGAATGTGGTTAAAACAGTTAACATTAAAATGCATAAAATATAATTTCACTTAAAATTAGAGTCACTCTTTGGTATTTTCACTCATGTTCCCCTACCCATCGTACCCAATCATAAAGAACCAAAGGAACTTCCTGTGTGTAAAAGTGTGATATTAAAATGTTAACTGAATTATAGGATGAAAGTAAAAACTAAAAGCCTGGAAAGTGTGGCTGACTGATCACTTAGCAAATTCAGGATGGTCCAGCCGCCCAGCTAACACATTGAAACATTCTCCCTTAAAGTTAATGGAACATGTCACACATCTTAGAAACTCTTAGAAGACGAATCACATTCGTCTCATTGTCTAGGAAAATATAGGAGAGATCATTTAGTAAACTAATGACTGTCCGCATATCTGAGTATAACGTACATTCACATAAAACGTGGCGTACGGTAATGTGCAAACCACAAGCACCACACATTGGAAGCTTCTGCCCGTCGGAGCAGGAAGCCATGGGTCTTCGGATTGTGCCCTGTCCCTACGCGAGTGAGAAGTATAAATACTTCATGTCGCCTGTATTACTCAAGTTTGCTTTGGACGATAAAATTTACTGCTGAGTCAAGGATTGCACGAAACACAGGGTCAATGGCCTGTTTCAATTAACGTCTTATATGATCACATTCTGGAATTCCGCTTGCGTGTATAATAGGACAATTACTCCCTCCTTTCAATATTGTCCTTGGACAATGTCTCACCAGCGTATTAGATATTGCAATTTATATTTTGTTGGTTGCAACATAGATTAGTTTATACGTAACTGTAGTTAAATTCTAAAATTATGAACACAATTGTATATGTAATTTGTACGATGAGCGCGAAATTCAGCGAAATGCAACGTCCGAACAAGGAAGTTAATGTCCTTGAGAGTAATAAAACGACATTATAACCCCTTGAAGGGCCCACAAATACCCGTGCAACGTATCACCACATGTTCCTCTACAACGTTATTGCCTCGAAAAAAGGAATCCAGTGAGACGAATAGAGGAACGAACTTTGTGCGTACCGTGTTTGAAACAACAAGATCAAATTTAACAACAATCTGAAACAGATTGTATTTTCTTCTTGTAAAACAGCCCACAGTTATATATAATGGTGAAATATCGCGAATATGATCCACTGAACATGTAAACAGGTAACAGTTTCCTCTACGTATCTGTTCGTTCTTCTTTCCCATGCAGATTCTCTTTCTTTCCACTGGCGTTACAAGAGGCATACGTTGCAAATTATATAGGAGCAAATGTTATAACCTACGTGAATGTAATATTTACTATGAGTAGTTAATTGTCTAGCTCTTTCTGGATTTTTTGATCGCAAAACGAATCATTTCTAACCGGTCACCTGAATGATGCCATACGTGATAGTACAGTGTGATATAGTTAGCATCTTTTCTAAATAATTACCAATTTTCTTTTGTGTATAAACATTTTTCGATGCTTGCCGTGGATAAATATATTGCACTTCAGATCTCTTCCTTCAGTCTTTACTATGTCAAGATGTTGTCCCACGCTCTCTCTTGGTCTAGGTCTTGGTCTTTCTCGTTTGACTTCTCTACAGAAGTAGTTTCAGTCTATCCTTTCATCTCGTTACAGCATCTCAATGACGATTTTACACTTTTCGTTATTCTGGTGCATAGTTCCAATGAACTTACTTTCTGCTTAGCTTTTCATTTAGTGTTTGAATAGGGGAAGAAATGTTTCCCGTAAGAGGCAAGGACACGTGAGAGCTCTGAAATTCATCCTGCACAAAATACTGCCTTTTTATCCTGCAACTGTTTCATACTATCGGCGTTCTACTGAGTCATCTTTCTTGCACCATTGTCTTTGGATGTGACAGTATCGTAACTTACTTTAAGCCTGAGACTAATTTTACCTTAATTCCCTCAAAAAAGTGATTGACTCTGTTCGTTCTCTTTTGACCGTCATTTCAACGATAACGGTGTGCCTAATTTTCAGGTATAATTTTATTTTGTCTTTTCCTCCACTTTGCTTTTCTGGACAACGAGCAGATCAGTCACCTGAATTCAGTGAGCGTTAGGCACACCACAAGAATTCACACAATAATCGTAATCACGCATGGGAGGAAGAGCGAATAGCTCAAGGAGCTCGTGGAGATGGTTTACAACTGTGTGTTCATCATCTGCTAATGTACTGTACGAGTACTGTGTGTATGACAGAGATGAGAGAAGGGTTTGGGATTTCTTAGGCATCGAAATCACTAGAGCTGTCTCTCAACAAACATCAAGAGGGCCGCAACATTATCACATGCCTTCACGCCAAGAGACCAAACCGACCCACACCACTACTCCGTTTACTAGCCAATTTTTACCCACGGAAATTTCTTCCACCATCAGAATTGCAGTTCATTAGGGATCTTAGTTGCAGCGGCGGATCCGGTACTTGGTACCTCAGTCACTAAGGCAGCGAGATATATACAAATAGACAATGAGGGGGGTATATTAAAATATGTCCAAGTAGACAATAACGCAGAGAAAGGTGTTAATATCTCGCGGCAACAAGAGCCTGATGATTTTGATTTCTTTCTGTTTGCAGCAAGTCACAGCCGATCTTCAGTGAGCGCCCGCTGCACCGCCAACCCTCGGTTTTTCTGCCGCATTGTGTGCGGACCGGTTATTCTGAGCCACTCTGTCCACACAGTTCCTGCGGTTCACAATAGCACACATCACTTCACGCCCACAATAATTTCATGAGAGACAAATGTTTCACGGATTTCTTGCCGCGTCATATTTATTTGCGATCTCAAGCTTTCGACGACTACCTCTGTCGCCATAGTCAAGAGTTTTCTATATGTCGCCTGATGTTTTATTCAGTTGGTCCAATTATGTAATGAAGACGTCACGAAGTCAGGAAACTTCCATATGCTATCACAGATTATGTCGATGCCTGTGATGGAGCAACATCGGTAGCGACGCTGATTTCGTTTGCTGCTAGATAATCCTGCTTATTGCGCTGTATTCTCTCAGCATCACCAGCCCGTTACAACGTAGCACTAAACGTATAGCCACTCTCTCGATTGAAGTTGCTGTTGCACTTTCTGACATCAACAGCTTTTTTCTAGACAGAATCCCAGTGAGTATATACACTCAAGCGCCAAAGAAACTAGCATAGGCTTGCGTATTCAAATATAGAAATATGTAAACTAGCAGAATACGGAGCTGCGATTGGAAACGCCTAAATAAAACAATAAATGTCTGCCGCAGTTGTTAGATCAGTTGCTGCTGCTACAATAGCATTTTATCAAGATTTAAGTGAATTTGAACATGGTGTTATAGTCCGCGCACGAGTTATGGGACACCGTATCTCCGAGGTGGCGATGAAGTGGGGATTTTCCAGTACGACCATTTCACAAGTGTACCGTGAATATCAGAAATTCACTAAAACATCAGTCTGCGACATCGTTGCGGCCGGTAAAAGATTCTGCAAGAACGGGGCCAACGACGACTGAAGAGCATCTATTCAACGTGACAGAAGAGCAACCCTTCCGCAAATTACTGCATATTTCAATGCTGAGCCATCAACAAGTTTCAGAGTCCGAACATTTAACGAAAAATCATCGATATGGACTTTCGGAGCCGAAGGCCCACTTGTGTACCCTTGATGACTGCTCGATACAAAGCTTTACTCCTCGCCTGCGCCCGTTAATATCGACATAAGGACTGTTGATGACTGGAAACGTGTTACCTGGTCGGACGAGTCAGTTTTCACATTGTATCTAGTGGAGGGACGTGTACGGGTACGGAGACAATGTCATGAATCCATGGACCCTGCATTTCAGCAAGGGACTGTTCAAGCTGATGGAGGCTCTGTAATGGTGTGGGGCCTGTGCAGTTGGAATAATATGGCACACCTGATACGTCTAGTTACGACTCTGACAGGTGAGACGTACGTAAGCATCCTATCTTACCACCTGCATCCACTCATGTCCATTGCGCATTCCGACGGACTTGGGCAATTGCAGCAGGACAATGCTCCACACCACACGTCCAGAACTGCTACAGGGTGGCTCCAGGAACACTCTTCTGGGTCTAAGCACTTCCGCTGACCACCAGGCTCCCCAGACATGAACATTATTGAGCATGTCTGGGATGCCTTCCAATTTGCTGTTCAGAAGAGATCTCCACTCCTCATACCCTTCCGGATTTATGGACAGCCCGCAGGATTCATAGTGTCAGTTCTCTTAAGCACAACTTCAGACATTAGTCGAGTCCATGCCACGTTACAGCACTTCTGCGTGCTCGCGGGGGCCCTACACAACATTACTAAAGTGTACCAGTTACTTTGGGTCTTCAGTGTACATTGTATAAGATCTTCGTTCCATTGAACATAATCGTAAGTTTGCTTATGACGCCGTGTTCGGCAACAGTAGACTCGACGCAATCTCCGTACTTGTTATTGCACCGGTGCTCTCTGTGTAGAGTTCTGAAATCGTTCTTAGTGACTGACCTTTGTAACTCCTGACAAAGACGACGGCCATAAGCGGCTGTAGATTACACTGTGTGACAAAAAAGTAAAGCATCTAGAAGACTTGAGCGGATTTCAGTGTAGCTCCATACACGTACACACTATTGGTGGAACTGTAAATGATTAGAGTTGCAGTAACAGGCAGAACAGCCACCACAGTGCATTAGAGTTTAGTGTTGTTACCATGTCTGGCACGGTGTATTAGGCGTGTGAAGAGCGTCAGATGTTGAGTGATCACTATAAGGGACACGGAGATGCCACGCTCTCGCGTGAAACAGTATCTGCAGAGTTGTAAAGGGGCTTTATTGTGAGACTCCATTTGGCTGGCTGGTCGAACCTTGCAATATTCAGATTTGTGGGTCATTCGTATGTGACAGCAGCCCAATGTTGGACTGCATAGCCATGCGAGGGTAGATATACTCGTCCCCAACATTCCGCTCGACCATGTCTATGCACCAAATGGGGGTAGCGGCATATTGGACACCAACCAAATTGTATCTCCTTCGCATCTGTGTCTGCCATTCGAGAAAAAATAATGGTCTCCCTACAACATTCTCTGTCATCTCGCAACATTGATCGGAGACCATCAGCACCTGTGCTGTGGAAATACCATTACCTGCATTGAGTGCCTTTACCGCTACAATATAAACTGTTGCGTTTTGAGTGGTTGTGTGAATGGGATGCGTAGGTTACTGATGAATGGCGTCACATTGCGTTCAGCGATGGAACACGGTTTTGCAGTATCCCGGATGATCATCAACGGCGAGAATGGAGACGACCTGGGAAAAGATCCCATTCTTCCAGTGTTCTGGAGATGCACAGTGATGTTACTCCTGGAATAATTGTTTGGGGTGCCATCGGGTGTGATTTCAGGGGGTAGTCATTGAGGAAATCGGATGCCATAACGGAACATCACAGACATCCTGTGTCCTCATGTGTTTTCTCTAGTGCATCAGTATCGTGGTGGCATTTTACAACAGGGAAACGCTCGTCCACACGCGGTACGTGTCACTAAGAACTGTCTGCGTGATGTTGAGGTACTCTCTGTTGTGGATTGGCAGGAGACCAACCCGTAATATTAGAGGAAGCCGAAAGGCACGCGTTTTCGCTCACTCGGACTGGCGTGAGGTCTGGAACAGGTCAAGGAAATTAGACTTTAGCAAAAAACGTACGTTGCTGCTGGAATACTTAACTTTAATCCATAAATGGTGAACATCGCTCTTGACGGTACAGTAGCTGTGGAATACTTAACTTTAATCCATAAATGGTGAACATCGCTCTTGACGGTACAGTAGCTGTGGAATACTTAAATTTAATCCATAAATGGTGAACATCGCTCTTGACGGTACATGTTTTACAGCATCAATAGTAACTGGTAATGGCGCCTTGCTAGGTCGTAGCAAATGACGTAGCTGAAGGCTATGCTAACTATCGTCTCGGCAAATGAGAGCGTATTTTGTCAGTGAACCATCGCTAGCAAAGTCGGCTGAACAACTGGGGCGAGTGCTAGGAAGTCTCTCTAGACCTGCCGTGTAGCGGCGCTCGGTCTGCAATCACTGATAGTGGCGACACGCGGGTCCGACGTATACTAACGGACCGCGGCCGATTTAAAGGCTACCACCTAGCAAGTGTGGTGTCTGGCGGTGACACCACAGAGATAATACTGATCTGCCCAAAATGCCAAAAATATTACTGGTTCGACAACTCTGTTGAGGAAAAGTAATGCTAGAGGAGAATGTCCCGTTACAGACTACAGCACGCATGTGCCGGTGGAGGCTCTGTGTACTTTCACCAGGTACGCTGCAAATCTATCCTAGTAAGTTACTTTACTTTCTTACTCCCGCCTAGCGATACACACACAGGCGGTGGATCTTCCTATTCGATCTGAGGCATATTGTCAAAGAAAAAAAATTAAATTAGCCTTCCAACGTCGTATCTGAATATGGCGAGACCAGTCTTAAGTAGGGTATCTGCGAAGTACATTACAGACAGCCAGTCCGCCTCCAGAAATTTCAAGGACTAATAGATATACCTGAAAATTTTTATTGCAGCAACACACTTGGACTGTATGTTACACTGGAATGTAAAGGTACCTTAAAAATTTGAGCTCAAGAAAATTCTAATGGCTGCTACCCAAAATGTATAATCAAGTAATCAGATTTCTGTTTTTGCTACATACTCTCAAACTACTGGCTGAGTAACATTGGTGTAGGTTTATTGTAAAATATATTCGTTTTGCAGAAATGTGTCGATCCGGGCGTAACGACAAGCGCCGGCACGACGATCAAGAACGGAAGGGCAGAGAGGGTCGTGAAGAAGACGTCAGCCAATCGTACGAACCCCTCTGTAGGACTACACCAAAACAGGAGCGGCCTCTACACGAAGAGAATATAAGCGCCGTGCCGCCTAGCCGCTGCCGGAATGGAAGACGAGCCGTCATACAAATGCTTCAGCAGAGACTTATGAACTGTACTGCTTTGCTTGCATTTAAATTGTATATACCGAAGGACAAAGATTATCTGCATGTCGCCATTTGCTTGCGGTCCACATATGTGAATACGCAAAGTTAAGTATTGTCAGTTTAACTTACTGTAATAAACTCCATTAATACGATTTACTTGAATTGTTGTCTAGCTATCCGAGAAAACGGGTTCCTAGGCACCCTACATTAGACGAATGAGCAGACACAATAGATATTAATGAGCATTCAGTAGACTTGTTTGTAGTTTAAAGTTTATTTTTATGTTCTGAGTGCAGTTTTTCAGGAAATGTCTGTAAACCAGCATATCTCTGCATAATGTGAGTCAATCTTGAGGACGCCATATCTTTCCATAGTATATCACAATGGTTATCTCGTACAGTTCTTACGTGGTTTCCCTCCAGTGACATTTAATATGAACGATTGGTGTTTTTACACTCAATGCTAAGACGTTTCTTCTTGCTTATATGTAGTATATTATTCGCCAAAGCTTCAGAGCCCTTTGTTTACCACATTAGCGTCTGACGACATGGCCGTTTCCTCTCTCTCAGCCGGCCGGAGTGGCCGAACGGTTCTAGGCGCTACAGTCTGGAACCGCGAGACCGCTACGGTCGCAGGTTTGAATCCTGCCTTGGGCATGGATGTTTGTGATGTCCTTAGGTTATTTAGGTTCAAGTAGTTCTAAGTTCTAGGGGACTGATGACCTCATAAGTTAAGTCCCATAGTGCTCAGAGCCATTTTGAACCTCTCTCAATGGACCATCAACAAACATTTATTGAGTCGAACAATGGGATTACCACTGACACACATTGCCCAATTCCTCACATATATGCTTTGTGTCCTCGGACAATCCGCAGAGAGGTTTTTCAGACAATCCTCATGTTCACGTCACACATACAGAAACGGCTTCCTGAGTGTAATGAACACCTGACCCATCCACTGGTTCCTACAATTTACCATTTGCGCGTAGGTCAAGAAATCTAAAGTTTCGATAGTCACAGGGTTGGGGGAGGTTCTTATTTCAGCCTTCCACCCTACTCCAATTTCGTGGACAGCAGTTAGTCCTAGGGACGATAGCATATATCGTGAGATGCACTTCCCTCTTGCAAGTGAGGTCAACTTTCTTCATCATTTTAACCGCCAAACGAGTCGAGGAAGGCCTCCGAACCCAGGGGAGAAGCACCACTGGTGGTGACGAGAAACACTGCTTGCAGACGCCAACATCCAGTGCCCTCGACGGGCGGCGCTAAAGCCTTCGTGTCTAGTACGACAGTTCGTCTCGATAGCTGAATGGTCAGCACGGCAGAGTGTCATGCAAGGGGCCCGGGTTTGATTCTCGGCGCCGTCGGAGATTTTCTCTGCTCGGTGACTGGGTGTTGTGCTATCATCATATTATTCTCGTTGACACGCAAACGCGCAAGTCGCCGAAGTGGCGTCAACTAAGGAGACTTGCTTCAGGTCTACCCGACGGGAGGCACTAGCCACACGACATTTCGTTTTATTTCACCCCGTGACAGACATACTGAATCGTCATTGGTCTTCCTTCGAACCTGACAGCTGTTTTACTGAGGAAATCCATCATCTGCCTGGAGTTGGCGCTCCCAATAACGTACCTCCCTTTGTGCAAGCCCAGACCTTGGCGAGCTATCTGCCCCGACAGAAGAAACTACTCGTGCTGACTCAGCGATCTTATCAACAACAATGACCCTTGTGGTTAAGCCAAGATACACAGTCTACTTGTAGCTTACGACATGCTGTGTCAGAAATGGAGAAAATGTTAGTGACTATAGTAATGAAATCTTGAACTGGAAGAAGGCTACTATTAAGCCGAAAAAATTAAGTTCAGCTACTTTTGCTCTTCTTATAATTACTAATTTTGGCTACTCTTGGAAACAAACGTATCAACCTCCTCACATATTTCACGTATTTTCAGTTAACAATTCTCTGGCGTTAGTCAACACTAAGAAAGTATTGATTACACAACAGCGAGTGGTAAGAATAGTACGTTGTGTTCACCCACGGACGCTATGTAGGCACCTCTTCAACTAGCTAGGCATTTTAACTACGCCGTCGCAATAGATGTACGAGTATTCGATAACGAAATTTGTCATAAATAAGCCAACAGAATTTGAGAAGAACAGTGATGTCCACACCTACAACACTAGAGATAAAAATGAGCTTTATTGCTCATTGTTAAAGCAGTCAGTGGGTCATAAAGGAGTTCAGTACGCAGCAACAAAATTTTTTTATCATTTGTTCAATAACATAAAATGTTTGACAGGTAGTGAAGCAAGTTTTAATCCAATTTAAAATCATTTCTCCTGGACAACTCCTTCTACTCCATTAATGAATTCCTACTTATAACCTGGTAGCTAGTAAAATAAAGTATAGTTACATGAACAAGACTAAAAATAACGTGTTCATTAACGTTAACACTAAACAAGTATACATATCCTGTAGGCTGACCCTTTCCACGTCATTTCCATAAAATAACCGTTCAAACTATCTATGGAACATGTAACTAACTAACTATCTCTTGTATTTGATGAAAATCCAAAAGTGTTATAATTAATGTCAATGCAAGCGCTTGCGTTAATTTCGGGTGAGATTTTTGTTCTTTTTCCTCTGGTAATCATTTCTCCTGGACAACTCCTTCTACTCCATTAATGAATTCCTACTTACAACCTGGTAGCTAGTAAAAAAAAGTATAGTTACATGAACAAGACTAAAAATAACGTGTTCATTAACGTTAACACTAAACAAGTATACATATCCTGTAGGCTGACCCTTTCCACATCATTTCCATAAAATAACCGTTCAAACTATCTATGGAACATGTAACTAACTAACTATCTCTTGTATTTGATGAAAATCCAAAAGTGTTATAATTAATGTCAATGCAAGCGCTTGCGTTAATTTCGGGTGAGATTTTTGTTCTTTTTCCTCTGGTAAGATGTTAAAGGACAAAATAGGGTCTGCATGGCACCAAATACGCAATTACCCTGTCATGATATTGATCCGTCTGTCATAAGGATTCTCTGGTTGGCAGCTCTGAAATCTAAGTGGTAACTTGAGAAGTTAAGCCACACATGGCGTCCCAGGCTAAGACTATTCTGCAACAAGCGTGATGTATTGTCAGAAGACGGTACATGCTTTGGGTTTCCTGCGGACACAGTTCTACAGCGGTTCGCATAATAGGTGCATCACACTCTGCGATTGACATGGCGCAGCAGCTCTAAACGTATCCGAAGTTGAAGTATGCAGACAGCAAGTTTCTTGTGGGCAAACCATCGAAATTGCACACACATACACAGTAAAATTTTGGCGGTATATGGACCAAACGTAATGTCACGTCCAGCCGTAGTGAAATGGTGACAAAAAATTGACCAAGGCCTCACAAACGTGGATGACGCTAATCGGAAAAGAAGCAAATGACATTGACCGGAAAATAAAATCTCAAGGCAGTCGGAGATCTAATTCGCAGCACTCTCGGAGAGACTATCATTGACGCTACTCATCATATAAGTATCTCAATGAGCGGTGCTCACTCCATCATCCGAGTTCGTCTGCAGTATTGGAAACAGTGCTTGTACTGGGTTTCGCGATCACTGACACCTGCACACATAGGCACAAAGTTTACAACGTCTCCGGAATTTCTTGAGCGTTACTCCGTGAAAGGCAATGATTTCCTAAGATACATCATCACAGACGATGAGACATGGATTCATCAGTTCACACCAGCATCAAAGAGAGCGTCTATGAAATAAAGTCACATCTCCTCGCCTCCGCAAAAGAAATGCGAAGTTGCGCCATCAGTACGGAAGGTCATGGCCACCGTTCATGGGTGAGACGGGTGTCAATTAGGATAGTTCCCGTATCCAGTAACAGATGGCAACACTTATCTATAAGTTTTAAGATTTGCGGGTTAGCCCTCACATGTCTTGATATACAGTATTTCTTTATTTATTTGATTGCTACTAGTTGCAAAAACTAAGCTGCATTATCAAGCGGTCATGCTCGTTGAAGCAAGGCAAGACTGTCTTCACTGTATAACACTACCAGCTAATACTAAATTTAGACATGCACCGACAGTGTTACTCCCGTGAAAGGGTTTTAATTTGACCGTGATCGTGCGTATAATGGTTAAGGGAACGGGCTATTTTCGTTTCTCCAAATGTTTCTATTGAAAGGAATCAGTACCAGAACAAACGCGAATCGAACCAAGACTTTGTCAGTAATAAAGAAAACCGTAATTACATGAAAGGAAACAGTCGTCAGCCTAATTAGGCAAAGTTGTACCAAATACTAGCACGGTTCATAAAGGAAGTTAACTGTTGGAACTGACTTTACGTGATACTGATATTACGTTTTTCACATCAGATACCAAGCAGTGACGAAATTTACTAAGTAAAGTGACGGTAGTTTGGGTGAGCAAGACAGAATGAATATTAGCCGCTTTGCGACAAATGGCTGTCAATAACACTTACTATCTGTGTATTAAAGCAGAAAGTTAATGATTATTATAGGTAAACAGTCACTAATGGTGGAGCAATATTGACTTCAACAAGAGGTTCTTTTTTTAGCTTAATTATTGGAAAATACTGTCATTGACATGGTTTTTAGATAATTACATTCTCTATTCCGATTATTTTTTGTATTCTAAATGAGCATTCACTTCCTTTTACTATTTAACTCAAATGGAACTTTTAGTACCCGGATCTAGTATAGTCTGATTAGTTGTGACCAGTTGATTATTATACCACACAAATGTTATAGAACTGGCAAATGCACTTCATTAATGCTGCAATTGTAATATGAGACTGAAATATGGCTAAACAATTTGCATAGGTACCTGGAAACTAAAGTAGCAGTAGACTCAGATAAAGGCTGAACATTTTAGTCGCAGCAAAATATGAGAAATACCATTAACTATTTACGTATGGAACTATAAACACGGTTAATTCCATATTTGTACAGTAATTAATCCTTATGTTGGCCTTTTAAAGTCTACAAGCCAGTAACTATCACGAACCATCACAGTTTTGCAGTTACCTGTTAACAATGTACTGAAATTTCAATAAGAACAATCTTTAAGTTGAACGCTTTAAATCTTTTCCTGGCAATTGTACTTTGGTGAAACGTAGCTACCCTTGTATGAAAATTATGTGGAGTACTTCAAACCTTGTGCTCACTGAATAATTATGAAATTTACCACTCCACAGAGTTTATTAACTGTAGTGAATGGTTACTGAAATGACTTTTCAACTCAATAAAATAGTATGCTTGGAAATATAGTAGCACTTGGGAGAGGACCGTGTATAAGTAAATGACTGAAAATAAAATGCGAGCGCTTAACACACAATTTTAAGAGCACAAACTTATTATTGAGAAAGAAACTGCATAACTGGTCCGTGCAGTTATACAGTACTGGACAGTGTCGATCTCATGTGGCTGTTCAGAAAAAAGGCGGCAGAAGTACCTACGGCTCTTTCTGTGTAACAAGATATGAAAATTTTCTTCTTAGCGTCGGATTTTCGTAGTTCATCTATATCTACATCTACATCCATACTCCGCAAGCCACCTGACGGTGTGTGGCGGAGGGTACCTTGAGTACCTCTATAGGTTCTCCCTTCTATTCCAGTCTCGCATTGTTCGTGGAAAGAAGGATTGTCGGTATGCCACTGTGTGGGCTCTAATCTCTCTGATTTTATCCTCATGGTCTCTTCGCGAGATATACGTAGGAGGGAGCAATATACTGCTTGACTCTTCGGTGAAGGTATGTTCTCGAAACTTTAACAAAAGCCCGTACCGAGCTACTGAGCGTCTCTCCTGCAGAGAGTTCCACTGGAGTTTATCTATCATCTCCGTAACGCTTTCGCGATTACTAAATGATCCTGTAACGAAGCGCGCTGCTCTCCGTTGGATCTTCTCTATATCTTCTATCAACCCTATCTGGTACGGATCCCACACTGCTGAGCAGTATTAAAGCAGTGGGCGAACAAGCGTACTGTAACCTACTTCCTTTGTTTTCGGATTGCATTTCCTTAGGATTCTTCCAATGAATCTCAGTCTGGCATTATATGATCATTCCATTTTAAATCACTCCTAATGCGTACTCCCAGATAATTATGGTATTAACTGCTTCCAGTTGCTGACCTGCAATTTTGTAGCTAAATGATAAAGGATCTATCTTTCTGTGTATTCGCAGCACAGTACACTTGTCTACATTGAGATTCAATTGCCGTTCCCTGCACCATGCGTCAATTCGCTGCAGATCCTCCTGCATTTCAGTACAATTTTCCATTGTTACAACCTCTCGATACACCACAGCATCATCTGCAAAAAGCCTCAGTGAACTTCCGATGTCATCCACCAGGTCATTTATGTATATTGTGAATAGCAACGGTCCTATGACACTCCCCTGCGGCACACCTGAAATCACTCTTACTTCGGAAGACTTCTCTCCATTGAGAATGACATGCTGCGTCCTGTTATCTAGGAACTCCTCAATCCAATCACACAATTGGTCTGATAGTCCATATGCTCTTACTTTGTTCATTAAACGACTGTGGGGAACTGTATCGAACGCCTTGCGGAAGTCAAGAAACACGGCATCTACCTGTGAACCCGTGTCTATGGCCCTCTGAGTCTCGTGGACGAATAGCGCAGAGCTAACCAACCAATGCCATGAATAATAAGCCAAATTACTTCCACATACGAGGCTATACTATATAATCTTGCTATTTTTCTTGCCTCGTTCAGTTCACAAGATACGAAGACTTTGCATGCAAGCCGCCGACTAACTCTTTCCACAAAGGAGCCTTGCAGTTCGACCGCCAGATCTCCCTTTTCTATTAAGGTCAAGCGAGTTTCTTTACGGAGGGACTTCCCTCCAGGTTTTACATGGTTCAAATGGTTCAAATGGCTCTGAGCACTATGGGACTTAACATCTGAGGTCATCCACAGGTTAATTATATTGACATGAATAATGAATACAACATTTACACAGAAGTTACATCAAAGAGCGTGGTGATAAAGAAGTTACATTAAGTAAAAACAGACAAAGAAGTTAGATCAGGGAAATATAGGTAATATCGATAATAGTGTTACAACTGGCCTTGTTAGATGTGGTCTGATTCTCGTTTTGTACCATGTTGTACGATGGCAACTAGTCTGCCTTTAACGAGCATGAGCGCTTGTTACTGAGGTTTCGGCCTCGAAAGTGATAGTGGCCAAATAAACGAAGAAACAATATAGCCGTGGAAGAGTTATTTCCTCTAAAAAGTTCATGATTTTGTGCTTTCATTTGTAAAGCGAACTGCTGCACAGGTTGTCCATGTCTGGCACAGGAAATGGTTTGCCGTCAAAAATGTGCAACGAACAGTTACAGCGCTGTAACTGTTCGTTGCACATGTCTGACATGCTTTTCACATCTACTGAAATACCATTTTTGACCATGTTACGATGATTTGAAAATGGGCCTCGGCCCGAAACTAGTCATGGAATGAACGAAAAAAGTAAAATTTACAGCTTTGTACTGGGTTTTGTGACACTGAAGTTGCTGACCCACAGCTACTCTAGCATACGGGAAGTTCGTAAAAAAAAAAAAAAAAATAAATAAATAAATAAGGCTTTCATCTCAAAAGTTATGTATTTTACATCAGTGTCAACAGTTTCAGTATCTGTGATTCATTATGAGATGTGAAATTTCTGCATTTATGTGGCGTATTTCGAGATCAACAATCAGCAGCGTCGGAACTGTTATGGGACCAGCAAACATAAAGTTGTTCGTAATTAAATGATCATTCTATCTGAGAGAGGCTAATAATCCATGTGACTAAAATTCAAGAGTGGAGAAACTTCCGTTCGCATTTTATGTTGCGAAACCAACAGTCAGCCGCGTCGCGAAACGGTTCTGCGTGCACCCGTGAAAATAATTCATGCTATCATTAGCACAAACGGACGTTAATTGTGAGAATTGTGTTAACAGTCGAGCCAAATCAAATCGTATGAACAATGATTTTTGTGTACTTTTTGTGCTAGTAATAGAACTGACTGGCTAAACAACACACAGTAGATTTCATTGTACTCCAAGTAGACCATGTGACTGAAGGGCCAATTACTAACTACTACCGTTATGTAATCAAATCAGTTGTGAAGACTGCACCTCACATGACTGCGCGTTCCTGGTAGAATATGCATGGATCTTTACCAGATATGTGTAAATGATCCCCGAACCTGATAGTAATTAATGAACATTACAGGATAAACTTTAACGGAATAAGCGCCAGCGGAACCAGGAACGTGTGGTCAAAGCACACGCTCATTAAATATCCGTTCCACGCGCCTGTGTATTACGTAACACTGTGCGCAGAAATCGCATGTGTGATTGCGCGTGTTTCAACCCCCAGGCGGTTTACAAGAATTTCCCCATGATATAAAAATTTAATAACGAATCATCTTAGGAAGCAGAAACTATTGCACAGCAGGTCCAGATCAGCATATTATATCGTATGTAAGCATATGTAAAATGAATTACAGTCGACTATTATGAAGTAGTTTTTTTTTGTATTTAGACAACTTTTTGAATATTATTTTTTAACGGTACTTCAAGTATCGTTGAAAAATAATATTCAAAAAGTGTCCTAAAATCCAAAAAAATGTGATGATATGTGGAACAAGAATTCCTGTCTTTTTCACGCATATTTTATAACAGACAACACCGTAATGAAACCCAGTATGTTGAACTACACTTTCAAATGTTGCTTCAGAAAGGAAAATAAAGAAGTTTAGGTAAGGAGGGCACATAAAGTGTTAGCGTCCCGTAGAGGACGCTTTCATTATGTGCTGATATTTGGGTCTGTTCTTCCCAACATATCCGACAGAACAGACTCCTCCCATACATAATATACACTGAAGCGCCAAAGAAACTTATACGTCTGCAGTTGGTGTGATAGGGGACCCTTGATAGGTGTAGATACGACTCTGACATGTGACCCGTACGTAAGCATCCTGTGTGATCACCTGCATCCGTTCATGTCCATTGTGTATTCCGACGAACATGGGCAATTCCAGCAGGACAATGCGACACCCCCACACGTCCAGAATTGCAGCAGGTGTAACAGTTTGTTTGGCTCTTCATACGGCCTCCGCGAGTACGCAGAAGTGAAGCAATACGACGTGGCATGGGACTCGAGTAATGTTTGAAGTAGTGCTGGAGGGAACTGACACCATGAATCCTGCAGGGCTGTCCATATGTCCACAAGCGTACGAGGAGGTGGAGGTCTCTTCTGAACGGTACGTTGCAAGGCATCCCAGATATATTCAATAATCTCCAAATTTGGGGAGTTTGGTGGCCGTCAGAAGTGTTTAAACTCAGAAGAGTGTTCCTAGAATCACTCTGTAGCATATCTGGACGTGCTGGAACTGCCTGACTCCGTCGGAATGCACAATCTACGTGAATTGTTCAAATGGCTCTGAGCACTATGGGACTTAACTTCTCAGGTCATCAGTCCCCTAGAACTGAGAAATACTTAAACGTAACTAACCTAAGGACATTGCACACATCCATGCCCGAGGCAGGATTCGATCCTGCGACCGTAGCGGTAGCGCGGTTCCAGACTGTAGGGCCTAGAACCGCTCGGCCACCATGACCGGCGTACATGAATGGATACACGCGATCAGACAAGATGCTTACGTACGTGTCACCTATCAGAGTCGTGTCTAGACGTATCAGGCGTATCGTATCACTCCAACTGCACACGCCCCACACAATTACAGAGCCTCCACCAGCTTGAACAGTCCCCTGCTGACATGCAGGGTTCATGGATTCATGAGGTTGTTTCCATACCCCTACACGCCCATTCGTTCGATACAATTTGAAATGAGACTCGTCTGACCACGCAACACGTTTCCAGTCATGAGCAGTCCAATGTCGGTGTTCATGGGCCCAGGCGAGGCGTAAAACTTTGTGTCTTGTAGTCATCACGGGAACACTAGTGGATCTTTGGCTTCAAATGTTTCAAATGGCTCTAAGCACTGTGGGACTTAATATCGGAGGTCATCAGTCGCCTAGAATTAGAACTAATTAAACGTAACTAACCTAAGGACATCACACACATCCATGCCAGAGGCAGGATTCAAACCTGCGACCGTAGCAGCAGCGCGGTTCCGGACGGAAGTGACTAGAACCGCACGGCCACAGCGGCCGGCGGGTCTTTGGCTCCGAAAGCCCATTTCTATGATGTTTGTTGAATGTTTAGTACGCTAACCTTTGTTGATGGCCCAGCTTTGAAATCTGTAGCAATTTGTGGAAGGTGTGCACTTCTGTCACCTTGAATGATTCTGTTCAGTCTTCGTTCGTCCCGTTCTTGCAGGACCTTTTTCCGATTGCGGCGATGTCGGAGATTTATTTTACCGGATTTCTGATATTCACGGTATACTCGTGAAGTGTTCGTATGAGAAAATTCCCACTTAAATGTTACCTCGGAGATACTGTGTCCCATAGCTTGTGCGTCGACTATAACACCACACTCAAACTTACTTAAATCGTGATAAGGTGCCATTATAGCAGTAGTAACCGATCTAATAACCGCGCCAGACAAATGTTGTCTTGTATAGGCGTTGCCGACCGCAGCGCCGTATTCTGACTGTTTACGTATCTCTGTATTTTTTTAAAAATCTCATTTTGTTCGTTTTCGTTCGTTGAATATGCTCGGGGCGGACGTCGTAAGACATCCGTTTAAGTTCGTTGTTGATCGATTAGCTCATTTTTTTTATTACAGAGGGCTGCTAACCCTCTGACCGAACACACTGAGCTACCGTGCCGGCGTGTATTTGAATACGCATGGTTATATCAGTTTCTTTGGCGCTTCAGTGTACAATTTAGCAGGTGTATTCAGTGTGGAACGCGGATAATGTCTGTAAATGTGTTGCGAGTAGAGGTAGTAGGAAAGAAGTAATAAATTAATATGTCATGCCTTATGCGGCCAATTTTCGTGAATCTCATTGTTTATGACGTCGTACCTCCTGATCGACATACATACACACACTGCCGGAAAAAGAAATGCAACACACTCACGGACAAGGTCATTTTATACACTCCTGGAAATTGAAATAAGAACACCGTGAATTCATTGTCCCAGAAAGGGGAAACTTTATTGACACATTCCTGGGGTCAGATACATCACATGATCACACTGACAGAACCACAGGCACATAGACACAGGCAACAGAGCATGCACAATGTCGGCACTAGTACAGTGTATATCCACCTTTCGCAGCAATGCAGGCTGCTATTCTCCCATGGAGACGATCGTAGAGATGCTGGATGTAGTCCTGTGGAACGGCTTGCCATGCCATTTCCACCTGGCGCCTCAGTTGGACCAGCGTTCGTGCTGGACGTGCAGACCGCGTGAGACGACGCTTCATCCAGTCCCAAACATGCTCAATGGGGGACAGATCCGGAGATCTTGCTGGCCAGGGTAGTTGACTTACACCTTCTAGAGCACGTTGGGTGGCACGGGATACATGCGGACGTGCATTGTCCTGTTGGAACAGCAAGTTCCCTTGCCGGTCTAGGAATGGTAGAACGATGGGTTCGATGACGGTTTGGATGTACCGTGCACTATTCAGTATCCCCTCGACGATCACCAGTGGTGTACGGCCAGTGTAGGAGATCGCTCCCCACACCATGATGCCGGGTGTTGGCCCTGTGTGCCTCGGTCGTATGCAGTCCTGATTGTGGCGCTCACCTGCACGGCGCCAAACACGCATACGACCATCATTGGCACCAAGGCAGAAGCGATTCTCATCGCTGAAGACGACACGTCTCCATTCGTCCCTCCATTCACGCCTGTCGCGACACCACTGGAGGCGGGCTGCACGATGTTGGGGCGTGAGCGGAAGACGGCCTAACGGTGTGCGGGACCGTAGCCCAGCTTCATGGAGACGGTTGCGAATGGTCCTCGCCGATACCCCAGGAGCAACAGTGTCCCTAATTTGCTGGGAAGTGGCGGTGCGGTCCCCTACGGCACTGCGTAGGATCCTACGGTCTTGGCGTGCATCCGTGCGTCGCTGCGGTCCGGTCCCAGGTCGACGGGCACGTGCACCTTCCGTCGACCACTGGCGACAACATCGATGTATTGTGGAGACCTCACGCCCCACGTGTTGAGCAATTCGGCGGTACGTCCACCCGGCCTCCCGCATGCCCACTATACGCCCTCGCTCAAAGTCCGTCAACTGCACATACGGTTCACGTCCACGCTGTCGCGGCATGCTACCAGTGTTAAAGACTGCGATGGAGCTCCGTATGCCACGGCAAACTGGCTGACACTGACGGCGGCGGTGCACAAATGCTGCGCAGCTAGCGCCATTCGACGGCCAACACCGCGGTTCCTGGTGTGTCCGCTGTGCCGTGCGTGTGATCATTGCTTGTACAGCCCTCTCGCAGTGTCCGGAGCAAGTATGGTGGGTCTGACACACCGGTGTCAATGTGTTCTTTTTTCCATTTCCAGGAGTGTAGACAAGTGATTTTTGTCGGTATTTGATTATTCTACGAGTATATGGTAACAAATTCAGACCAAAAGAAGCCCCTAAGTCACAGTAAAGGGTGACCAAACAGTCGCATCAATACAATGGTTCCTGCAGACACTGGAGAATGTGTGACTTCCGGTATCACTGTGTCCCATTAGTGTTCGACTGACAAAAGATCTGGTGATCTTTCTGGCCAGGGCAGTTTTTGTACACCACGAAGTACGAGTTGCTTCGCAGGAGCCGTTCGTCGTCGCGTATTGTCCTGCTGAAAAAGCAAATCTGCTTTCTATTCAAGAAAAGGCAGTTGCGGTGGGATAAAATCTGTGCAGTGTAGTGGTCACTGGTTACTTTACCCTGCGCCGGCCGGAGTGGCCGTGCGGTTCTAGGCGCTACAGTCTGGAACCGAGCGACCGCTACGGTCGCAGGTTCGAATCCTGCCTCCGGCATGGATGTGTGTGATGTCCTTAGGTTGGTTAGGTTTAATTAGTTCTAAGTTCTAGGCGACTGATGACCTCAGAAGTTAAGTCGCATAGTGCTCATAGCTATTTGAACCATTTTGAACGTTACCCTGCAGAAACACGAAACGTGATCTAGAGACATAGTTGATGGCCTACCACACCATGAAATCCGCATTGGGACCTGGTGTGTCGTAGGCGAATGTACTCCGCAACAGGTCGCTTCCCAGATGTACGCCGTACGCGTGTACGTCCATCGCTCACATACAGACAGAACTTCTCCTCATCGCTGAAGACAGAGTGGAATTACAATCTCCAATTGACTCTTTCGCGACACCAGAGCAGCTGTACTTGGCGACAAAGCGGTACAGAATACATAGAGGGGCTGTCGCACGTTACTCAGCGCTCCCCGTGGTCTGCGCCGTATTACACACATCAAAAAATGTTTTGCATCATCTCGGCTCCCAGAGTTCCGGAACCTGTGCAGAAAATTGGAATAGAGATCAACATAAACATCATTTCCACCCTTTTTATTGCTCATGAAAACCACACATTGCATGTTGTATCAGCGTACAGCGAGACTGTTGGTCCTGATTGTCCCACTCCTCAACGGTGATTCGGCGTAGATCCCTCAGAGTGGTTGGTGGGTCACATCGTCCATAAACAGCCCTTTTCAACCTATTCAAGGCATGTTCGATAGCGTTTATGTCTGGAGAACATGCTGGCTGCTCTGCTCAAGCGATGTCGTTATCCTGAAGGAAGTCATTCACAAGATGTGCACGATGGAGGCGCGAATAATCGTCCATAAAGACGAATGCCTCTCCAATGTGCTGCCTATATGGTTGCACTATCGGTCGGAGGGTGACATTCACGTATCGTACAGCGGTTATGGCACCTTCCATGGCCACCAGCGGCGTACATCGGCCTCACATAATTCCGCCCCAAAATATCAGGGAACCTCCACCTTGCTGCACTCGCTGGACAGTGTGTCTAAGGCGTTCTGCCTCACCAGGTTGCCTCCAAACACGTCTCCGACGATTGTCTGGTTGAAGACATTTGCGACACTCATCGGTGAAGACAACGTGATGCCAATCCTGAGTGGTCCATTCCACATGATGTTGGGCCCATCTGTACCGCGCTGCATGGTGTCGTGGTTGCAGAGATGGACCTCGCCACGGACAGCGGGAGTGAAGTTGCGCATCATGCAGCCTATTGCGCACAGTTTTAGTCGTAACACGACGTCCTGTGGCTGCACGAAAATCATTATTCAACATGGTGGTGTTGCTGTCAGGGTTCCTCCGAGCCATAATCCGTAGGTAGCGGTCATCAACTGCAGTAGTAGCCCTTGGGCGGCCTGAGCGAGTCATGTCATCGACGGTTCCTGCCTCTCTGTATCTCCTCCATGTCCGAACGACATCGCTTTGGTTCACTCCGAGACGCCTGGACACTTCCCTTGTTGAGAGGCCTTCCTGGCACAAAGTAACCATACGGACGCGATCGGACCGCGGAATTGACCGTCTAGGCATGGTTGAACTACAGACAACACAAGCCGTGTACCTCCCTCCTGGTGGAATGACAGGAACTGATCGGCTGTCGGACCTCCCTCTGTCTAATAGGGGCTGCTCATGCATGGTTGTTTACATCTTTGGATGGGTCTAGTGACATCTCTGAAAAGTCAAAAGGAATTTTGGAGAGTCTCTCTCATGTTGTTAAACGTCATGTCGTTATTCCGTACCCCACATTCTCACATTCTGACGATTCACCTTTCCATTTAAATGGAATGTTGCCTCGTCACAAAACACTAAGGGTGGAAGAAGAAAATTCCCTTCCTCCATCTTGCCAAGAACGAAATTACAGAACTCCACACGCTGTTGTCACCTTCACGAAGAGCTTGCAATAGCTGAATTTTGTATGGTCTAGTGTGTAAACGTCGTCGCAATACACGCCAGTCCGGCGATTTGCCTTTACACAAACAACCTGTTCCTCGGAATTGTTCATGTCATCGTCTAATGCTCTGTGCTGTAGATGGATCCACACCATACCTAGTACGAAAGTCACGCTGAACTGTTATTACTGACCCGCACTGCGCAACATGTAGAACACAAAACGCTTTCATTTGTCCGACACCATTTTTGCTAGAGCTGAATTGAGCGCAGACTGCTGCTACCTAGAGGGAACATTGTATAACTCCAGAGTTTGCTCTTTCCAACAGTATGTTGTTCACGTACATATCTCAGATAACATAATATTTATGATTTTTTAAAATTGGATGATTCCTTTTGATACACCCTGTATTTGCAAATCGTCAGGTACATAAGATCGTAACTTTTTATTGTGAATCAGAACTTAGTTGCTGAGTGGATAGTATGGTGATGTGTACTGTGTAAGTGATTCAGTTTTTGAGAGCTGCAGTGGCCATTACTGCAATATTTGTGGTTGCTGCTTTCTGGAGATATTGAGTGAGGCTATGCTTTCACATTAGAAAATATGGATTACGGAGAGAACAGCTTGTAATTTCACGTGCATAAATCCTTACTTGTTTGGAATTGTAACTTCTAATTATTGTAGGAGCCCTTTGTACACAAAGTGAAAAGTGCAAGTTACTCCTCGACTCAGTCTTGGTATGCTTTTATATATGGGTAGTCACTTTGTGAAATCTAGATCTACGTAATGGGCAGATGCTAAACTAATTCAGGAGAAAGCTATTTCAGCTAGGCAGAGTCTTAAATTTTAATTTCATAAACTTAAGGACATCCATCAGCTTCGTCGTATATTCGACTCGCTGGATAGACTGGGTCATAATGTACCTGATCTGAGGGTCGTGTTCTACGTATCTGATTCACGTAACGCACAGTTTATTTCATATATTTCAAATTAAAATTAAAATTTAACTGTTTGCTACGTACAATTTGTTTTAAAACAAACTTTTTCTATAATGTTTTCTAATTTCCTTTGTTCTTCCATGAAAGAAGGTTGTATACATGGAAGAATCCTAGAGATACTAGAAGGTATCAGATAGATTATATAATGGTAAGACAGAGATTTAGGAACCAGGTTTTAAATTGTAAGACATTTCCAGAGGCAGATGTGGACTCTGACCACAATCTATTGGTTATGAATTGTAGATTAAAATTGAAGAAACTGCAAAAAGGTGGGAATTTAAGGAGACAAGACCTGGATAAACTGACGAAACCAGAGGTTGTACAGAGTTTCAGGGAGAGCATAAGGGAACAATTGACAGGAATGGGGGAAAGAAGTACAGTAGAAGAAGAATGCGTAGCTCTGAGTGATGAAGTAGTGAAGGCAGCAGAGCATCAAGTAGGTAAAAAGACGAGGGCTAGTAGAAATCCTTGGATAAAAGAAGAAATATTGAATTTAATTGATGAAAGGAGAAAATATAAAAATGCAGTAAATGAAGTAGGCAAAAAGGAATACAAACGTCAAAAAATGAGATCGACAGGAAGTGCAAAATGGCTAAGCAGGAATGGCTAGAGGACAAATGTAAGGATGTAGAGGCTTATCTCACTATGGGTAAGATAGATACTGCCTACAGGAAGATTAAAGAGACCTTTGGAGAAAAGAGAACCACTTGTATGAATATCAAGAGCTCAGATGGAAACCCAGTTCTAAGCAAAGAAGGGGAAGCAGAAAGGTGGAAGGAGTGTATAGAGGGTCTATACAAGGGCGATGTACTTGAGGACAATATTATGGAAATGGAAGAGGATGTAGATGAAGATGAAATGGGAGATACGATACTGTGTGAAGAGTTTGACAGAGCACTGAAAGACCTGAGTCGAAACAAGGCCCCGGGAGTAGCCAACATTCCATTAGAACTACTGACGGCCTTGGGAGAGCCAGTCCTGACAAAACTCTACCATCTGGTGAGCAAGATGTATGAGACAGGCGAAATACCTTCAGACTTCAAGAGGAATATAATAATTCCAATCTCAAAGTAATTTGTGAAAATTACCGAACTATCAGCTTAATAAGTCACAGCTGCAAAATACTAACACGAATTCTTTACAGACGAATGGAAAAACTGGTAGAAGCCGACCTCGGGGATGATCAGTTTGGATGCCGTAGAAATATTGGAACGTGTGAGGCAATACTGACCTTACGACCTATCTTAGAAGAAAGATTAAGGAAAGGCAAACCTACGTTTCTAGCATTTGTAGACTTAGAGAAAGCTTTTGACAATGTTGACTGGAATACTCTCCTTCAAATTCTAAAGGTGGCAGGGGTAAAATACAGGGAGCGAAAGGCTATTTACAATTTGTCGAGGGGCATGAAAGGTAAGCAGTGGTCGGGAAGGGAGTGAGACAGGGTTGTAGCCTCTCCCCGATGTTATTCAATCTGTATATTGAGCAAACAGTAAAGTAAACAAAAGAAAAATTCGGAGTAGGTATTAAAATCCATGGAGAAGAAACAAAAACTTTGAGGTTCGCCAATGACATTGTAATTCTGTCAGAGACAGCAAAGGGCTTGGAAGAGCAGTTGAACGGAATGGACTGTCTTGAAAGGAGGATATAAGATGAACATCAACAAAAGCAAATCGAGGATAATGGAATGTAATCGAATTAAGTCGGGTGATGCTGAGGGAATTAGATTAGGAAATGAGACACTTAAAGTAGTAAAGGAGTTTTGCTATTTAGGGAGCAAAATAACTGATGATGGTCACAGTATAGAAGATATAAAATGTAGACTTGCAATGGCAAGGAAAGCGTTTCTGAAGAAGAGAAATTTGTTAACATCGAGTATAGATTTAAGTGTCAGGAAGTCGTTTCTGAAAGTATTTGTATGTAGTGTAGCCATGTGTGGAAGTGAAACATGGACGATAAATAGTTTGGACAAGAAGAGAATAGAAATGTGGTGCTACAGAAGAATGCTGAAGATTAGATGGGTAGATCACATAACTAATGATGAAGTATTTAATAGAACTGGGGAGAAGAGGAGTTTGTGGCACAACTTGACAAAAAGAAAGGACCGGTTAGTAGGACATGTTCTGAGGCATCAAGGGATCACAAATTTAGCATTGGAGGGCAGCGTGCAGGGCAAAAATCGTAGAGGGAGACCAAGAGATGAATACACTAAGCAGATTCAGAAGGATGTAGGTTGCAGTAGGTACTGGGAGATGAAGAAGCTTGCACTGGATAGAGTAGCATGGAGAGCTGCATCAAACCAGTGTCAGGACTGAAAACCACAACAACATTGTTCTTCGTAAATTGTGGATTAACATATCTCCAACCGATTTTAGGATTTTTCTTATTGGATTTATCTTATGTCTAGTGAAGAGCATATTAAACCATATGATGACTGATCCTAAACTGAAATTTTCAGGCTTCGTTTTCTTATTCTGAATGTCACTCAGTAGGTCGTTTAGGACTGGCGTGTTTGCATGTATGTGTTACAGCAATTGCTGAAAAACGATGTGTATGAAGTGTTCGTGTATCAAAATCAGGCTAAATTCGCTTCTGGCTGTAGCTGCTACACATTAACGGAAGAGCATTATGTCATAGTTATTTGACAAATTATCTGCATATATCCTATATCACGCTCTTTTCTTTTGATTTCCGGAAGCATGGCGGAGGGCTGTTCAATTTGCTCCATTTTGGGCCCAGTATTGTCTCTATATGGTATTATGTGTCTTTGCTTGGCGGTTTTGTAGTGTCAGTGTTAGCCTGGCCAGAGATACACGTGATATTATCCTGATACAAGCAGACCGTTCCCAATGGTCCTCGGCGTCACAGCAGGTGTAACACGTGGTTGTATTTCTTCCGTGGGTGATGTTTCTTAGACCACCTCTGTTCGCACAATGCATCGATCTTGACGTGTGACTGTACTAGGCGCACGTCAAGAACCTGGTCTACGGCTGTGGGAATGTTCCACAGACTACTGATGAAGGCAGCGACACGCCACAGATATGCTGTGCGCAATATGTGCAGCAATCTGTCGTACCTCCATCCAGCTTCCTGCAGGTCCACAATGCGACCCCATTCAAATGGCTGAAGTTGTTCGACGGGAGTCCTCGGGGCATGGTCGTACCCTTGAACGAATGTTGCGAACACTGCTCAACTCAGCACGGTTACTGCCTGAAAAGTAAAACCAGAGGCCGCATAGATAGGCATCCTCAGCACCACCTGATCGCCGATGACAGTGGCAGATGAATCACCACCACTAAAACCTTCAGTTTGCATATATACTGGTGAAAATAAACACAGTCCTTGAGGGTTCTGCATTTTTTATGACATGTACATACACTGAAGATCCAAAGAAGGCGGTACACCTGCCTAATATCGTATAGGGCTCCCCCAAGCACGCAGAAGTGCTGCAACACGACGTGGCATGGACTCGACTAATGTCTGAAGTAGTGCTGGATGGAACTGACACCATGAATCCTGCAGTGCTGCCCTTAAATCCGTAAGAGTACGAGGGGTTGGAGATCTCTTCTGAAGAGCACGTTGCAAGGCATCTCAGATAAGCTCAACAGTGTTCACGTCTGGGGAGTTTAGTGGCCAGCGGAAGTGTTTTAATTCAGAAGAGATTTCCTGGTGACACTCCGTAGCAATTCTTGACTTGTGGGGGGTCGCGTTGGTTTCCTGGAATTATCCAAGTACGTCGGATTGCATAATCGACATGAGTGGATGCAGGTGATCAGACAGGATGCTTACTGTCAGAGTCGTATCAGGGGTCCCATATCACTCCAACTGCACACACAATTACAGAGCCTCCACCAGCTTGAACAGTCCCTGCTGATACGCATGGGCCGGCCGGGGTGGCCGAGCGGTTCTAGGCGCTACAGTCACCACCACTGCAACGTTCAGTTTGCATATACCCTGGTGAAAATAAACACAGTCCTTGAGGGTTCTGCATTTTTTTCTGACATGTACATACACTGAAGATCCAAAGATCTAGGCGCTACACCCTCATGAATCCATGGACCCTGCGTGTTCAAAATGGGTCAAATGGCTCTGAGTACTATGGGACTTAACTTCTGAGATCATCAGTCCCCCAGAACTTAGAACTACATAAACCTAACTAACCTAAGTACATCACACACATCCATGCCCGAGGCAGGATTCGAACCTGCGACCGTAGCAGCAGTAGTAGTAACATAAACAACCGTGTGCGGTTATTTTTAAGCTTCATCTCCTATTTAGCTCGCCACTTATTCTATCAATTCTATTTTTTGATATACGTTGATCCACGGTTGGGAATATAAGGGCTATTTAGCCACGACCCATGTATAAACTTTCACGTATTCGTATGCGCGTGCGCATTCAAGTAACTTCCCTTGTCTTGCGCATGTTCATAGCTAGCGCGTCGGGCGTGTAAGTGAGCGACCATTTGTAGCTGTAGTTTATGGCGGGTCATGGCCCATCGAACATAGGCCGGTGTGAGGTGGAGGTTACACCATTAAGTTAAGTAACGGTTTAGACTTTGTACATATGTACTGTTTGTGTTTTCCTTTTTTTCGTTTATAAATGTATAGCTATGGTGTTCTTTTAATCATTGACAAAGGTATTCTTAGGCACTTGTGGGTTTTATTGTTCTGAAGAAGGTGTAGTTACCTACGCCGAAACCTAGGTTAACACTAGGTGCTTTTTTCGGAATCGAGGCGGGTTTCTAATTTTTTAATATATTAACCAACGATTGCTGACGCGCTGCGATGTTGAAGGTTCTTAAATCTGAAACTGGTTTCGTCCGATCAGGCAACATGTTTCCAGTCATCAACAATGCAATGTCGGTGTTGACAAGCTCAGGCGAGGCATAAAGCTTTGTGTCGTGTAGTCTTCAAGGGTGCACGAGTGAGCTTTCGGCTCCGGAAGCCCATATCGATGGTGTTTCGTTGAATTGTTCGCACGCTCACACTTGTTGTGTTCCAGCATTAAAATCTGCAGTAATTTGCGGAAGGGTTGTACTTCTGTCACGTTCAACGATTCTGTTCCGTCGTCGTTGGTGCCGTTCTTGCAGGATCTTTTTCCGGCCGCAGCAATGTCGATGATCTGATGTTTTAGCGGATTCCTGATATTCATGCTATACTCGCTAAATGGTCGTACGGGAAAATCCCCATTTCATCGCTACCTCGGAGATGTTGTGTCCCGTCGCTCGTGGGCCGACTATAACACCACGTTCAGACTCACTTAAATCTGGATAAACTATGATTGTACCAGCAGTAACCAACCTAACAATTGCGCCAGACGCTTGTTGTCTTATATAGGAGTTGCCGATCGCAGCGCTGTATTCTGCCTATTTACATTTCTCTGTATTTGAGTACGCATGCCTATACCTGTTTCTTTGGCGTTTCAATGTACATTTTATAAGATATAGAGATTCAGCGCGACATGTTTATCCACGCCTTTAGCTTCCACAGGTGATAGCCGAATATTCGGTTTTTATTCTAGATCAACTAAAATTAAAGTCATCATCTTGTGCATGGAACAATACAGTGATTGGTAGCTCAGTCTTCCGAAATGTTTCGCAGTGGAAGCTGTCCCCTACAGGAAGTCTTACGTGCTATCAACAAGTCAATCTGCCCTCATCCATACCTGGACAGGGCTATTTCTGTTAATTAGTTGTAAGTTGTATCTTTGAGGGTACTGAAGTATCGTTAAGACGTTAGAGTAGAGTGAACGTTCTGGGACTGCGCAGCTAATTGACATGGACGATAATTGCCAGTATACACTGGTGACCAAAATGAAAGCAACAAACCTCTGTTTCCCCGTCCTCTGTCTAATTCACTATATAATGGTACAAACTATCAACAGATGTCCGTGCGATCGTGTCCTGCACTGAAGATGACACTCCGGCCAACGCCCAACCATGCCAACATGAGGTTAGGGCACCTATCAAACGGGGTAGTGTTTGCCGCGTAGTCTCACATCCACAATCGCTGTGTATACAGTCAGACGCTGCAGCATGGCACAGAGAAGACGTCTACCAGGCTCTCTGCGGTGGAGGGCCATGGGAAGAATGGAAGCAGGACAGTCGCTAAATGACGTGGCCCGATGGCATAATGTGAAACTTTCCGTTGTTTTTCGGTGGTGGCGACAGTTTATAGATATTGAAACTGTATCCCGAAAACCAGGGCGGGGCCGATCACGTGCAGCATCACAAGGATGCTGTAAGGGGACGACGGTACAGCCTTAGTTCAAAATGGCTCTGAGCACTATGGGACTTAACATCTATGGTCATCAGTCCCGTAGAACTTAGAACTACTTAAACCTAACTAACCTAAGGACGTCACAGCCTTAGTACCGCACGGCAACTAGCGTCTGATCCCGCAGCGTCCACTGGACGTGTTGTAGTGAGGCAAACGGTGTACAGAATACTTTGGCAGAGTGGTCTTTATTGTCGGAGAACTGCTGTATGTGCACCTCTGACGCATCTTCACAGAAAGGAACGTTTAGACTGTGTAGCGTCGCGAGTCAAACCGCAATAGCATTTTATTGCAGTAAGCTACCTTGCGGTACGGGCTCGTAGCTTTGGAGTCGGGTGGCGGGACAGCCGCTTGTATCTCGGCGTCATTCACTCGCACCTGTCGTTAGCACGACCGTGGGAATCGCTACTTGTGTCATTTCCAGCGACAGAGTATACAGATCCTTAAGAATCTAAATAAACTATACTAAGTCTTATTCAGTTTCTGAAGACTTTATATTTAGCCTTTTGTTATAAAAAAAGCTGGTTGCAAAATCTCAGCTTTCTGGCTGGGATACTTTCAAAGTTAAATAAAATTACCAAAAATACCAAAAAATGACACTAGTAAGATTAAAGATAGTTTGGATGCGTAACAGTTTGTCCTTTGCTATCAGTTTGAATCATTACTGAAGTTTACAAAATGTTAGGTCAGTATGTCTGAACGTTCACTATTTTTCGTTTTCGTAATAGAGAATTCCATAAGAATTAATATTCATTTAATAACTATTTGTTTTGATGCGTAAATAAATGAGGGTAAATGAGAGTGTGTATGTAGGACATACGTAAAGATTCAAATTATCTCCCGTTAAACATTATGTAGCTAGGTCATGGGAAAGTGTGCAACAAGCTGTTGCAACGAAAGCTGTAATTCCCCTTACTTGCTGATGACGTATGGCCAAGTGTCCTTGTTTTTGTAAGAAGGTATCCAGAATAGTTATTTGTAGAGTAATGTTTTTCTAAAGTTATTTCAAGAATAGTTTTCGTTTGGTTTGGTTTGCTGGAACACTTTATTAATATTGGCAGGATAAAATGACGTAAATGCATCTGTGAATGTTGACTGGAGTTGGTTGGTTGGTTTTGGGGAAGGAGACCAGACAGCGAGGTCATCGGTCTCATAGGATTAGGGAAGGACGGGGAAGGAAGTCGGCAGTGCCCTTTGAAAGGAACCATCCCGGCATGTGCCTGGAGCAATTTAGGGAAATCACGGAAAACCTAAATCAGGCTGACCGGACGCGGGATTGAACCGTCGTCCTCCCGAATGCGAGTCCAGTGTCTAACCACTGCGCCACCTCGCTCGGTTGACTGGAGTAAAACAGTGTAGGTGCGAGTATGATCTTAAAAGATTGATCTGATTGGCTGCTCATTTGATCAACCAGTCAGAGTGAAGTCTTTTCCGCCCTCTACCAAGAAGTATATGCGCTGTGAGCAACGGCATTGAGGAAGTCGTAGTTTCTCTGTCGGACGCGCAGGTCATGTTGAATATGTCCTAAAAAGTTATATGTAAAACGAAGAAGGTACTGTTATTTCGCGTTCGGTTTATATCGCCGTGAAAGCAGATGCATTTACGGACACATTGGGAAAATTTGAGCTTTGTGAAGGAATTAGTTGTGAACTCTCGGCCTTTGTGAAAAATTCCACGTGGCATATTACGTAATCGTTTACAGAATAGTTGGCGAGCAACTTCTTTTAAAGAAATTCACTGAAAAGGACAAAATGTAAAACTCATGCCGGCCGCGGTGGTCTAACGGTTCTGGCGCTGCAGTCCGGAACCGCGGGACTGCTACGGTCGCAGGTTCGAATCCTGCCTCGGGCATGGGTGTGTGTATTGTCCTTAGGTTAGTTAGATTTAAGTAGTTCTAAGTTCTAGGGAACTTATGACCTAAGATGTTGAGTCCCATAGTGGTCAGAGCCATTTTTTTAAAACTCATGTTGTAGCTGAGTATAAACTGTGAAAATCGCGTAACAATTCAGGTTGAAATTTGGTACATTTCTGACTGTCTTGTGGGTGTACTAGGTGGTATGAGCTGTGAGATGAGGACAGTGATATTAGCTGTTAGTTTTAAATGCGGCCTGATGGCACCTATTTGATTTGGCAACTAAAGCAAATAAAGAACTTTTTCCCGAATTTTGACATTTTTCGAAGAGATGAAACAATAGCCCTCCACCCGAAAATTGTTGTAATATATTTACATGACATTTAGCTACAGAGTTAAATGCGGACTGTGCTAATGTAAGTATTGACGATGTTTTTCTTCAACGCTGCTTTTAACATCGTCGCCGGCCGGTGTGGCCGTGCGGTTAAAGGCGCTTCAGTCTGGAACCGCGTGACCGCTACGGTCGCAGGTTCGAATCCTGCCTCGGGCATGGATGTGTGTGATGTCCTTAGGTTAGTTAGGTTTAATTAGTTCTAAGTTCTAGGCGACTGATGACCTCAGAAGTTAAGTCGCATAGTGCTCAGAGCCATTTGAACCATTTTTTAACATCGTCAGAACAGTATCCACGTTGCAGAGAAGCGGGTTGGTGACCAGATACCGTACTGAGGTAGGTGGAACTTTTTGTGGTTGACAGTGCGACTAAAGAAGCAGTAAGTAGTTATGCGAATTTTAACCCAGCAACGCCGCAACTGGAGCCGTCAACATGCCACCTGGATAGTCGAACAGTGGGCCAATTTTCTTTTTACAGATGAGTCCCGATTTGGTCTGGAGATTGATTTTCGGCGAATTCGCATATGGAGGGAACGTGAAACAATTTCGGGACCCAAACATTGAGGAAAGACACCAATATCGAGGAGGATCCCTAATGTTGTGAGCAAGGTTTATGTTGACTACACGAATACCTTCTCATTAAACTGTACGGTTAAATCAGCAAGGTTTAACTGCTGTCAGGTATGGTGACTATATCTTGGGACCTCATATGTTGTCGTTGCGAGTTGCTGTGGGCCCAGACGATAATGCTCGACCTCATAGAGCACGGATGGTTGATGTTTTCTTGGAGACGGAAGATATTGCACGCATGGCGTGGCCTGCTCGCTCTTCCGATTTGAATCCCATAGAGCACGTCTGAGATGGACTAGGGAACGGCATGCATCACGTCAGCATCCTTCAACCACTCTCCAAAACTTTCGAACAGCGCTGCGGGAAGAATGTGAGTTACTGCTCAACATGACGCAGATTAGAGGCATCACTGAAAGCATGCCCCGTCCTTTGTTAGGCCTGTACTGCAACCGGAGGTGGTCACACTCCTTACCGAGCGCATTAAACAGTTGTTGGAATGTGTGTAAACCCGTTAACTTGGAAAATAGCGAAGAACATTTTTGTCTACCGTTACGCCATTGTTTACGGTCGGTATGTTTTATAATACTTTTTTTCTTTACTATCACTTGTTTATACTGTTTTGTGGCAAAATAAACGCTACTTTGCAAAATTTCCGTTTGTTGCTTTAATTTTGGACACTAGTGTATATGGAAAATTTGTCTGTCAATGAACTGTGTGAGAGCTTTATTGACGAGCGTATTTTGTTTTTCTCGGTAATTTTTCTCCTGTGTCATTCTCTGGATGTCATATTTGACTATTAATTTCAGTGGACCTATAATGTGTCTTTTTAGGTGCATCAGCTTTCTAGCAACGATGGCGGTTTGGAACGCGGCTAACCGCGTGAAACACACATCGTCGACGGGGGCGCAGCAGGTGTGCCGGCTGCTCGCCATTGTGTCGTCTTCGCCGGCTGCGGGTGATCTTCTCCCCCAGCGAAGTGAATTAGCCGTGGTGTGTTTGGTGGCCACGCCATTGTTCCACTAACATCCACTAATCATCACACGGTCTCGCTAAATCGACGTGCCTAGGCGCCAGACAAAGCTGCCAATCGATCCCTGCTCTTAGCTGAGTGGAAAATTACGCGTAATCATTGAGGCCACGTGGTACTTTTCTGTAAGAGCTGTTCTTACGCGTTTAATCCCATTTCATTTTGGAATCCGGTCACCACTACTCTGTCACGTTGCGTGGTACTCCTGCCATTACACGCGGAATTTTAACAGCTTGCTACTGCGCTCCTGTGTGTAGCTATGGGAGGGACACTCCCCAGTTCATCTTTAAGAGCAGTTAGACCATATTTTACACCCCTCTGAGTTAATAGTATGCAAAAACGGGACACTGACGTAATAAACATAAATTAAATAGATTTCGCGATAACATAAGCAAAATTAGTTCCAGTAGACGTTGCAATATGTGTAAATGATGTTACAGGCCATAATCATAATGATTATAGACTGTTCTTTCAGGATATGCAAAGTGAGGTGTTATTACGAAAAATATTATTAAATCTTGATTGATTTTGATAAGGCTAAAAATTACTGATACCTGCGTCTCTAAAAATACAATAAATGTGAGCTTAAAGCCTGAGGAGCAAAAAATATGAGCAACTTGTAGTGAAACTAACAAAACTTCCGGTACGGGCAGTTGAGAAACTGCTTGTGTGTCCTCATAGTGAACAATTAAACTAAATTGGAATTACTGATTTCATTGTCAGGTACCACAGACTCAATACATCAAGGGCGCCAGTTCGTTGTTCTATTACAGGTGGACATTACAAGGTGCAAATGTCGCAACCGCTGTCAGTGAAGAACAAAATGAAAATACTTTCTCTTAACCCATTAGTCTTAATGGAACCGGTGTTATCTTTTTTTCATATTTAGACGTCTTGCAAAACCAATTGAAGTGAATTGGCAAAGTGAAATGGGATAACACATGTTGCGTCTGACTCGAAGGACATATGTACACTTGTTTCTTGAAGGATAATTAGCAGTGGGGTCCATTGTTATACATTGAGTCAAGTAATTTCTGCAGACGGACACGAGAGGCTGAGGCTATTTGCAAGACCGTCTGAGCAAGCCACGTAGTAGTCCTTAGAAAGTAACAACATATCACTGATTGTTGGGCCTTGCTAATAATATAGGCGACAAACTCACGAAAATAGGACTAGGAATTCCGCCGTATGCAAGACACCTTTCACTTTCGTTTGACACGGATATGTTTCTTCTCTTTTTTTACTGTCTTCAGTGGGTTATTTTATTTTCTTACTTACATGAAGCTAATGGGTATTCATGTTAGTAGCTAATCTGCTACACAATCTACAACTTGTCGTGGCTTTGATGTTGTGTTTTCTCGTATGTTTTGGTGCTGTGAATACGCTGATTCAATGATGGCGAAAACTCTGCCCATGTTAGAAAATTCGTAGAATGTGCGTCGTCAAACTACCATAAGCCATAAGTCACAGAAATCAGCGTATTCACCTCGCCAAAACATACCAGAAACGACTACAAGGTCAAAGCCATGATAAGTTGTAGATTGTGTAGTAGACTAGCTATCAACATAAATACCCATTGGCTTCACGTAAGTAAGAAAATGAAATAAGCCGGTGAAGATAGCACAAAAAGTGCTGAAACATGTCTGTGTACAACGAAACTGAAAAGATGTCTTGAATGAGGCGGAATTACTTGTCCTATTTTCATAGCAAGCACGGAAATAAGAAGAACTGCAACACCACAAGATGAAACTCACGAAAGCTTGTGACGGAACGAGGATATTTTCAAATCAGTTATACGTCGCTTAATATAAACATCACAATAAGAAGTTACAAGATAAATGTTTTTGTAAATGTATGTATTTCGGGAACCATACATCAACAGCGTAAGAAGTGTCTACGTTCAGAAATGGGAGTGAAATCTACATTCGAGGCGTCGCGGTACATTGCTGGAGCACCTACGCATTTATACATGAATTATGATATACATGAAGTTATAGACGTCCAACTGATAGCTTAGTTTGCGGGAAAGATGGTTTTATCAAGTCCATATAGCATGTACTTACACTAGGTGATCAAAAGTATCCGGGTACCCCCAAAAACATACGTTTTTCATATTAGCTGTATTGTGCTGCCACCTACTGCCAGGTAGTCCATATCAGCAACCTCAGTAGTCAGTACATATCGTGAGAGAGCAGAATGGGGCGATCTGCGCAACTCACGTACTTCAAATGTGGTCAGGTGATTGGCTGACACTTGTTTCGTACGTCTGTACGCGAGATTTCCACACTCCTTAACATCCATAGGTCCACTGTTTTCGATGTGATAGTGAAGTGGAAAGCTGAAGGGACACGTACAGCACAAAAGCGCACAGACCGACCTCGTCTATTGACTAACTGAGACAGGCGACAGTTGAATAGGGTCGTAGTGTGTAATAGGCAGACATCTATCCAAACCATCACACAGGAATTCCATACTGCAAATTGCATCAGGATCCACTGCAAGTTCTATGACAGTTAGGTAGGAGGTGATAAAACTTGGATTTCATGTTCGTGCGGCTGTTCATAAGCCACACATCACGCCGGTACATGTCAAACGACGCCTCGCTTGGTGTAAGGAGAGTAAACATTGGACGATTGAACAGTGGAAAAAGTTGTGTGGAGTGACGAATCACAGATCCGATGGCATGGTGCTGATATGGCGAATGACCGGTGAACGTCATCAGCCAGCGTATGTAGTGCCTACAGTAAAATCCGGAGATGGTGGTGCTATGGTGTGGTCGTGTTTTTCATGGAGGGGGCTCGCACCACCTGTTGTTTTGCGTGACACTATCACAGCACAGGCCTACATTCATGTTTTAAGCACCTTCTCACTTCCCACTGTTGCAGAGCAATTCGGGGATGGCGACTGCATCTTTCAACACGATCGAGCACCTGTTCATAATGCACGGCCTGCGGCGGAGTGGTTACACGACAATTGCATCCCTGTAATAGACTGGTCTGCACAGAGTGCTCACATGAATCCTATAGAACACCTTTGGGATGTTTTGGAACGCCGAATTCGTGCCAGGCCTCACCGACCGACATCGATACCTCTCCTCAGTGCAGCACTACGCGAAGAATGGTCTGCCATTCCCCAAGAAACCTTCAAGCACCTGATATAACATATGCCTGCGAGAGTAGAAGCTCTCATCAAGGCTAATGGTGGACCAACACCATACTGAATTCCAGCATTACCGATGGAGGGCACCACGGACTTAAGTCATTTTCAGCCAGGTGTCCAGATACTTTTGATCACATGTGCATCTTCCAGTAATAAAAAAGGTATTTTTGTTTGCGTTCCTCCGTAAGATTGTTGACACTGTTTCCCTCAAATCACCATCCACAGTCGCTTTCGATGATTAAACGTGGGACAGTATCTGAGTTATATAAAAGAATCTTATTGTAGTCCAAATTGGAAAAAAATAATTGATATTCGTGCTATAATAGTCGTATTTATTATATTTATTGCCTACAGCCCATCGGGTCTTCGGAGTTTCACAGATATAGTTATTAGTTAAAAGTCCGTTTTCGAGTAATGAGGAATAATTATGTGTTACTATAACTGGTTTAAAAATGAGCGTTTTAATTAACTTCACTGCTTTCTCTGAGATCTTACTTTAGCACACTAAGGGCGAGCTCAGAGCAATGCTCGTCAGTTGCAAGTCAAAACCACAAATCAAGATACACTCATACTTAATATTTAAACAAAAGGATTGGAACCTATTTTGCAACGGAACACCGTCAGAGTGAAGGAAACGAATTATAAATGCAGGAGCTGTATTGATTTTCGAGGGTTGCCTAACCAGGATCAGTTGTAGGACAACAGTCTGGTATTAAGATAAAATCAGGTCTGCATTTAATAAGTCATTTATTTATTTAAAATCACGGCACAAACCATATTAAAATGACAGAGAATAGGTAAGTACTAACAAAATGAACATGAAGTCTCGTAATATTGACTGAGAAATTGCTCCAACGATACGAGCACAGAGTCGTCTCAGTCATTGAAAAATAAAGCGCTCTAGAATAATTGTACATTATAAATACCTGCCATTGTCTGCTGACAATATCAGAAGAAGTTATTCAGCTGACAGCAATGGGCAGACTTAATCGTGTGATTTAACCATGAATGTCCCACTTATACTGTGGGCAGATACTCTATCTACGTGGACGACTATCGGGAAAACGCTGTAAGTTTTCATAATGTGTGCAGCTCGCAAATGCAAAGTAAACGAGTCCAAGACCCATGAAATAATACTACAGTTAATCACGCACCTCAATTTGTGAAGAAAGTCCCACAAATTGTGAGCTGCTCAGAAAGAGGACATCGTTGATGGGAAATGCCAAACTTACTCTAAAATCAGTTAACGTGCGGCATAATACGTCACAAAAAGAGTGTAACCGACATCATCAGGACCTCGAGTGTCCCAGACAGCTTCAAAATTCGCCTCCTCTAAATCTAAATTTCAAAATCTTCGAAAAGCTCTACATTGAGGGGATGACACCCAGCCGTTGTCAAAGTGACTTGCGAGAATTCCTTATACTGACGTGAATACAGGGCTATCCTGCAGAAATTTGTCATTCTTGGCCTACTGAATACTTCTTAACATGCAAGAGGTTAGTACCGCCTTTAAGCCATATTCCACGCTTTGGATGTGCCATTGGCGCCTATTTGGTGGCGGACAAGAGTGTACTGATTAGATAACAAGACTTGGAGGAAAAGTCAACGAATTTTCTCACTTTGGCTTGGCGGTGACGTGTCGGTCCGCTCTTAGATCTGTGTAGTCGCTAAGCGGCCGCTGTCTTTAGAGGAGAAAGCCACAGAACGGTCGGACTGGCCGTTCGGTTCTAGGCGCTTCGAACCGCGCGACCGCTACGGTCGCAGGTTCGAATCCTGCCTCGAGCATGGATGTGTGTGATGTCCTTAGGTTAGTTAGGTTCAAGTAGTTCTAAGTTCTAGGGACTGATGACCTCTGCTGTTAAGTCCCATAGTGCTCAGAGCCATTTTTTGAGAAAGCCACGTTCGCCGCCAAGGCGAGCGGCAGGGGCTTATCGCATTCGTTTCCGTGAACTACAGTGCCATTGGGACCTTCTTCCCTTCTTCAGGATCTCTGCGACTGACCTCCTGTGATCAAATAGACATTGACACTCATATTTCTTAACTAGATAATCTGAAGCCATCCTCCAGAATTAGCAAGGATTCCAGCCTCCTCAAAAATGTCGGACTAATGAGCATAAAAATAAGCAAATATCGCTAAACGATATGTAACGGTCATGTCACAATATACCGCCACTTCTCTTTTAGAAAAGAATAAAACTCCCGTTATTTCAAAACTCGACAATCACTTAATAATGACATTTTAAGAAACGCATTTTTCGACCCACCACCGGAGCCAAAGAATACAAAATTCCTGACAGTCGTCCACCAAATAATATTTAAAAAATAGCAAGGCATCATTGCCTGATTGATTAAAATGACAACATGAAGCAAAGATAACTAGGGTAGCGCCTAATTAATACATAAAAAATGTATTAGCTAACTGCCAAGGTAAAACAGGGAATCTGTATCCCACTTCATGCAAATAAAGTGATTACAAAGTTATTTCGTAGCCTGGCTCAACAATCCAGGCTTGCTCCAGGAGTATGTTCTCAGCTTGATGATATAAAAAAAGTTATTGTCCTATATTTTAACCATCTTGCAGCTTCTCAAGGTAAGTAATTGTTTAATAACTGGAATTTTAACTTAAAAACTATTGTCATTTTCAAAAGGACATCAAATACTAAAATAATATTGCCCCAGAGAGAGATTTCATACAATAAAATTCTAATCTTCAATGCATTTGTGTCAGAAGTTCAGAAGGACAATCGTTCACGAGTACCTACCAATCAATGCCATTAATACTAAAAAAAAACTCTTATTTTGTTCTTACACTACATCAGTTATTTTGCTCATTAGTCTTTTTTTGACTGCAAACAAGAGAAATCATCACAAAAATTTAAATTTGTGGCTGCTTAATGTGGTCAATACATTGTCAACTGTGACTAACTGTTGCTTCAGTAAAAGGATGCATATGCACACAGATAAGTAATTGAGTGTATCTTATGGTTTATTTATTGTGGTGGTCAAGAATTTTAAAAGAAATAAATTAAATTTACGTTGAATTGAATTGTGTGTTCATGGGTTAACAAAACAGAGTTGCTCTGCGATGCAGCTCATGAAACTTATTACATCGCATGGGGCTTCTCTTCGTAGCAAGAACGAACGCTGATGTGGTGGAAAGTCTGCCAGCTACAATGTCTGCCCATGGAAGGATTTGGGATGGCGGATACGCCAATGACAGTAGGTACGCTTCAGCAACGCGTCTTGAGGCTGAGCATGAGAAGCGATTGGTCAGATTTATCCCAGAGGAATCTCGTTGCTATGCCTGCTGCTGAAACCCAAGGAACGTCTGCCTAGTGGTACAACTTGTCCTACAACATTCGTAGGCTACATATAGCTAATAATGTGCAGTTCTAACTCTCCGACTGCACACTGACCAGCCTCGAAACGGCATCAAGAAAGCGCTGACCCGCGCTCCAATGGAGAGAGTGGGCAGCGCTACACCTCCAGGAAGACAGAGTTAGGCGCCCCCTATCAACGTTGATTTAAGCAGCCGACCCTCGTTAGTCGGCCCAGTTCGGTCGCCGTCTTCGAGAGCATCAGTGCTGAGTAATAGGAAGACGATAGGTAGCCTGCAATCTACGAGCAGTAACAGCGAAAAGTAATTGTATACAGGGTGTTACAAAAAGGTTCGGCCAAACTTTCAGGAAACATTCCTCACACACAAAGAAAGAAAATATGTTATGTGGACATGTGTCCGGAAACGCTTACTTTCCATGTTAGAGCTCATTTTATTACTCCTCTTCAAATCACATTAATCATGGAATGGAAACACAGCAACAGAACGTACCAGCGTGACTTCAAACACTTTGTTACAGGAAATGTTCAAAATGTCATCCGTTAGCGAGGATACATGCATCCACCCTCCGTCGCATGGAATCCCTGATGCGCTGATGCAGACCTGGAGAATGGCGTATTGTATCACAGCCGTCCACAATACGAGCACGAAGAGTCTCTACATTTGGTATCGGGGTTGCGTAGACAAGAGCTTTCAAATGCCCCCATAAATGAAAGTCAAGAGGGTTGAGGTCAGGAGAGCGTGGAGGCCATGGAATTGGTCCGCCTCTACCAATCCATCGGTCACCGAATCTGTTGTTGAGAGCGTACGAACACTTGGACTGAAATGTGCAGGAGCTCCATCGTGCATGAACCACATGTTGTGTCGTACTTGTAAAGGCACATGTTCTAGCAGCACAGGTAGAGTATCCCGTATGAAATCATGATAACGTGCTCCATTGAGCGTAGGTGGACGAAACTAAAATGAGCTCTAACATGGAAATTAAGCGTCTCCTGACACATGTCCACATAACATCTTTTCTTTATTTGTGTGTGAGGAATGTTTCCTGAAAGTTTGGCCGAACCTTTTTGTAACACCCTGTATAGGAGGCACTGGAAACCACTGCATAACTAGAAGTTAACTTCCGTTTATTTCCTTTTTTAGAAATAAAGTGTTTAGTTAATTTGAATTAGTATGCACAGGTCACTTTGGATTCCTGCCTCTGGACATCGCTACTACTCTCCTTCCTTGATTGTGTTAGTGCTGACTCCCACAGTAGTCGACACAACAAATGCAGTATATCTAAATATCATCACATCCCAGAGGTAGATCCTAACATACTACTTGTACTGAGAGTTTTTATACGTTTCAAGAAAATGTAGATCCATGACAAGTATAATCAAAAGATAATCACATACTTAATGCATTTTAATTTAGCTCAGAGCATCGAAAAACCACGGTTTCCACAGCAAATGTCTAATCCAAAGAAGCTAGTAAATTACAGTAAAAAGAAAAAGAAAAAACGTTTCCCCAAACTCATTTAACACAAATATGGCGCAGCCATTTATAAAGCTGTCCATATGATCAATAAGGTTCAAAAATGGTTCAAATGGCTCTGAGCACTATGGGACTTAACTTCTAAGGGCATCAGTCCCCTAGAACTTAGAACTACTTAAACCTAACTAACCTAAGGACATCACACACACCCATGCCCGAGGCAGGATTCGAACCTGCGACCGTAGCGGTCGCGCGGTTCCAGACTGTAGCGCCTAGAACCGCTCGGCCACCTCGGGCGGCGATCAATAAGGTGCCATGAATATTCTTCACAATACGTTCAGCAAAGGTGGCGCAAACCAAAATGTACAGCACTTACCAGCAAAACAATCTGTAGGACGCACAGAGGTGAAGTGTGTGTGAATAAACTCTCCAATACAAATATCGTCAAGCTAGCTCAGCGCTCAATCGGCTAAAACTAGCTGCTGACATACCATTACATCTCATCGGTAAGTACCCTGGGGCGTTCTTCGCATCCGGCTGCAGACCAGATGTCTTCAAAATATTTGCAGTTTGTACCACGAACATGAAGTACGTGAAAAAACGAATCCTCGTCACGTCAGTGACATTACACCAACTCTCACGTCAGAACTGCGTAACGCTAACACTCAGACAAGTGGCAGAGACAAAAGGTTTGCCCTACAAAAACAGAATTTGACATTCCACAAAATAAAACATGTAACACATCACGTACGGTCCACACAACAGTAAAAAGATGAGGCACAATAAACACCTTACATGTTTTTTAGGAATGTTACATCACGTTTCGGTTTACCTTACATAGATTTATTGACAATGAAATATAGTATGTTTTGTAGGGAGCACATTGTGCTCATTTGGGATGGCGGCTTTACTTTCGCCGAAACCGGTAATCAAGGAATAAAAAGAATTCCTGCGATCTTGTCTATCAGTTTATTGTTTTATATGGTATGTTTACAACACATTTCGACTGAACTCGCCAATGGCTCTCGGTGGTTGCCAATGTGCATCTTTACGTAGAACATTCGTAAAACACGTATTATTCTCATACAGTCAATGATTCTTATCCCATGTGATTGTAAACTAAAATACTGTGTGCTCTGAGACATACATCTTAAACTACTGGAAAGCATAAACAATCTATTGAAGTTCACGTTACCAACTCCCGAAAGAATCACACATTCAAAAAATCAACTACCCATATACACAAAAAATACACAAAAACGTATAGCAAAACACAACTGAAAACTAATGAAAATGCTACTGTACAATATGATTCATATACACGGAAGCGCCGAAGAAACTGGTATACGCATGCGTATTCAAATACAGAGATATGTAAACAGGCAGAATACGACGCTGCCAAGTCGGCAACGCTTATATAAGACAACAAGTGTCTGGCGCAGTTATTAGATCGGTTACTGCTGCTACAGTGACAGGTTATCGAGATTTAAGTGTGTTTCAGCGAGATGTTATAGTCGCCGCATGAGCTATGGGACACAACATCTCCGAGGTAGCGATGATACGGGAATTTTTCCGCACAACCATTTCACGATTGTAACGTGAATATCACGAATCAGGTAAAACATCAAATCATCGACATCGCTGCGGCTGGAAAAAGATCCTGCAAGATGGGACCAACGACGACTGAAGAGAATCGTTGATCGTGACAGAAGTGCAACCCTTCCTAAAATTGCTGCAAGTTTCAATGCTGGGCCATCAACAAGTGTCAGCCTGCAAACCATTCAACACCGATATGGGCTTTCGGAGTCGAAGGCTCACTCGTGTACCCTTGATGACTGCATGACACAAAGCCTTACGCCTCGCCTGGGTCCGAAAGCACCGACATTGGACTGTTGATGATTGGAAACATGTTGTCTGGTCGAACGAATCTCGTTTCAATCTGCATCGAGCGAATGGACGTGTTCGGGGATGGAGACAACTTCATGAATCTATGGACCCTGGATGTCAGCAGAGCGCTCTTCAAGTTGGTGGAGGCTCTGTAATGGCGTGGGGCATGTGCAGTTGGAGTGATATGGGACCCATGATACGTCTAGATACGAGTCTTACAGATGACGCCTATGTAAGCATCCTGTCTGATCACCTGAATCCATTCATGCGCATTGAGCATTCCGATGGACTTCGGCAATTGCAGCAGGACAATGCGACACCCACACGTCCAGAAATGCTACAGTCTGGCTCCAGAAACAGTCTTCTGAGTTTAAACACTTCCACTGTACACCAAACTCCAGAGACACGAAATTATTAAGCATATTTGGGATGCCTTGCAATTTGCTGTTCAGAATTGATCTACACTCCCTCTTACTGCTCTAGGTCTTTTGCCAGCCCTTCAGGATTCATGGTGTCAATTCCCTCCAGCACTACTTCAGACAGTCGAGTCCACGCCACGCCGTGTTGCGACACTTCCGCGTGCTCGCGGGGCTCTACACGATATTATGCAGGTGTACCAGTTTCTTCCGCTCTTCAGTGTATGTTAGCCTTGTTGATTGCGACCTGGAGCTGGATTTCGTAGATCTATAATATGAAATGTCCTTTTTTTTCTATCGCTTGACTGCTCTGGTATTGCGTTCCCCTCCTGTGCTCCTTCCTAGAAATATCTTTGTCTCTGAGTACGTCAATTTACTCATTGCTTCAGAAACTGACTTCCATTGCTGCTCTCTCTTTCATTTCTATTCGTGCGCTCATATTCCCACGAATTTCCTCACTATCTTGTTTCCATTGCATAATCTGCACTCTTCTCGCACATACTCATCATGATCAGTTAATATTAATTTGAACGCCGCCATATAATTCTTCTCAGTAAAAATGAGGCATCTGTTACACTCTGTCGTCATTGTGTTTAAAAAACAACTCAATCAGTTTTCCACTATTATGGAGGTGGTCAAGGCTGATACCGTTTCAAAATCTAGTCGAGTTATGTTGCATATGATAAGAATCATGTTGTAGAGAATGGCTAATCCCTTATGATGCTCAACCACACAATATTATTCTCTGCATCAGATCAATATAATATCATGAATTCTGATTCAAAATTTTCTAAGGTTGCGCAGTGTTGCATCACTGCCGGCAACTTTGCAATTACTCCACCACCCATGTGGCTACTAATAAATTGTAATTTTCTCTGGACTGTCAAGAAGTTTGGTTAACTATCTTTAGATTGTACCATCCAAGTTAGCCTACTGTATAAGTAAGAAATTTTCTCATTTACAATTAGAAGAAGAGTTTCTCATCCATCAGAGTTTTGTCCGTTACTGAACACAAATCTCACCACAGCAGTTGATTCTCTCATAATAGCCCCGTCTGGCACTTGCAAAGGAACGCCGTTAGACTGCGAACTTCCGCAAATATTCTGCTCATCTACTCTGTGCTAGTAATATTAGTGGCACCACGGTTCGCCGTCGCTCAGTTGCCTTTCTTAACTGTTCTACACTGAAGTGCCAAAGAAACTAGTACAGACATGCGTATTCAAATACAGAGCTTTGCAAACAAACAGAATACGGCACTGCGGTCGGCAACGGCTATGTAAGACAACAACTGTCTGGCGCGAAAAGATCCTGCAAGACCGGTATCAACGCCGACTGAAGAGAATCGTTCAACGTGACAGAAGTGCAACCCTTCTGCAAACTGCTGCAGATTTCAATGCTGGGCCATCAACACATGTCAGCGTGCGAACCATTCAGCGAAATATTCATCGATATGGGCTTTCGGAGCCGAAGGCCCACTCGTGTACCCTTGATGACCGCACGACACAAAGCTTTACACCTCACCTGGGCCCTTCAGCATCGACATTGAACTGTCGATGACTGGAAACATGTTGCCTGGTAGGACGAGTCTCGTTTCAAATTGTATCGAGCAGACGGCCGTGTACGGGTATGGAGACAACCTCACGAATCCATGGATGCTGTATGTCAGCAAGGGGCTGTTCAGACTGGTGGAAACTCTGTAATGGTGTGAGGCGTGTGCAATTGGAATTATATGTGACCCCTGATACGTCTAGATACGACTCTGACAGGTGACACGTACGTAAACATCCTGTCTGATCATCACCGCATTCCGACGGACTTGGGCAATACCAGCAGGACAATGCGACACCCCACACGTCCAGAATTGCTACAGAGTGGATCCACGACTACTCTTTTAACTTTAAACACTTCCGCTGGCCACCAACTCCCCAGACACGAGCATTATTGAGTATATCTGGGATGCCTTGCAACGTGCAGTTCAGAAGAAATCACCATCTCCTTGTACTGCTACGCATTTATGGACAGCCCTGCTGGATTCATACTGTCAGTTACCTCCAGCACTACTTCCGATACTAGTCAAGTCCATTCAACGTCGTGCTGAAGCACTTTTGCGTACTCTAGGGGGCCCTACATAATATTAGGCAGGTGTACCAATTTCTTTCGCTCTTCACTGTATATTTACATTTGAACGTGACAAAGTCTTCTGTTTGTGCAAATTGCACCAGTTATGTCGCCTCAAATACTATTCGTTTCTTGGGAGCTTTCGCCATTTGATTCAGTGATGTATTCACATCTTCTGTCATCTGCACCCTCTGTGAAAGTGGGGAGTAGATTTCCTCTATCTTCTCCAATTTCTCTTAAGTCTGGACCAATATCGCCACGCCGCTTTCACATTTTTAGAAAGTTGACAGATCCTCCCTTGCATTGATTTCAGTTGGGAATCAGCTCTTTTTCTTCCAGCTCTATTATCTTCTTCGAAAATTACTTTCTGTCCTCTTTTGCTGCTTTGCCGTTTGCCTCCACTCTATTTCATCTGGTTTGGCTTTCATATATCTCCCCTGTGCTTTTATCCTGACTCCGTCTGCTTTCCTCTTTCCTGCCACTCTCTTCGGCTTCTCTCTCTCTCTCTCTCTCTCTCTCTCTCTCTCTCTCTCCCTCTCCCCTCTCCTCCAGCCTAGTGACTTTTCTAGTCTCTCGGGAACCAGCTTTATTAGCCCTATCCATTTTAAACAATGTTGTTATAAAATTTGCTACTCGACAAGCAATCGCTGACACTAATTAGATACAAATAAAGATATCTTCTTACGTACGAAAGACAAATCTGCACATGCAACATATTAAAATTAAAACTCCCAAAACACAATCAGAAAGAAGAAATAAAGTACACACCTGAACAATGCACAAGCGAGACCAAATTGGGACCGTAACTAGTTGCCAGAAATGATTTTGCAATCTAAGATTTGCCTCACTGTGCCGTTCTGACTGCAAAAAGATCAAAGGATTCCAGAAGAAAGATCCTAGTCGGGCCATTATGAAAATTTTGCGTTTTGTTTGACTTAATGCGTCTCTCTGGGACATGCCTGCAGCACATCGAGGAAAATCTCAGTGCAATACTCGTAAATCACATATAAAAATGCACTCAAATTTAAGATCTAGACAAAAGGGTTGGCACATGCTTTGTAATGCAACACCACCACATTGGGAAAAACAAATTAAGGATGGTGGGGCTGTATTTGTTTTTAGAGGGTTGCTAACCAGGTTCCGTTGTAGGACAATGGTTGGGCACTGAGGATAAGATCAAGTCTGAATTTAATAAGTAATTTGTTTATTTTTCAAAATGGCTCTAAGTACTATGGGACTTAGCATCTGAGGTCATTAGTCCCCTAGACTTAGAACTAATTAAACCTAACTAACCTAAGGACATCACAACAACCATGCCCGAGGCAGGATTCGAACCTGCGACCGTAGCAGCAGCGCGGTTCCAGACTGAAGCGCCTAGAACCGCTCGGACACTTATTTATTTAAAATCTCAATGCTTATCATATTAAAATGATACACAATAGTTGAGTTACCAGCAAAATGAACATAAGGTCTCGTAATGCTGACTAAGAAATTGCTCGAACAAGACGAGCACAAAATCCTTAAAATTATTGAAACACAAAGCTCAATTTAACCATGAATGTCCCGCTTCTACTGTGGAGAGGTAGCTTATCTACGTGGATACTGCTTTATAAACGCTGTAATCTCTCCTAATCTGTGCTGCTCGAAAATGCAAAATAAACGAGTCAAAGACCCAAGACCAAAGACCTTGTGGTTCCGTCATCAAGTGTAACTTCATCATTATCTTATTTCTCTTGCTCTTGATCCAGATGGGTTAGAAATGTGTGTTCCAGTTATAAACTTACAAATCAGTGAAAACGAAATAAAAGGAGACTTGAATGAACACTGTCAGACAAGGCGGAAGAAACATCCCTTGGCACTGTATTAGCGTTTAATGTTAATAACTGTAATTCTCACTAGTACATCACTTCGTTCATTGCCCACATATTTATTTATTGATAAAAACACATCACATATTTGGTATAGTGAGAGTTAGCTCCTCATGTAACTTCTTACACTACTGTCCCTTAAAATTGCTACACCAAGAAGAAATGCAGATGATAAATGGATGATAAATTGACAAATATATTATACTAGAACTGACATGTGATTGCATTTTCACGCAGTTTGCGTGCATAGATCCTGAGAAATCAGTACCCATAACAACCACCTCTGGTCTTGATGCGCCTGGGCATTGAGTCAAACAGAGCTTGGATGGCGTGTACAGGTACAGCTGCCCATGCAGCTTCAACACGATACCACAGTTCATCAAGAGTAGTGACTGGCGTATTGCGACGAACCAGTTGCTCGACCACCATTGGCCAGACGTTTTCAGTTGGTGAGAGATCTGCAGAATGTGCTGGCCAGGGCAGCAGTCGAACATTTGCTGTATCCAGAAAGGCCCGTACAGGACCTGCAACATGCGGTCGTGCATTATCCTTCTGAAATGGAGGGTTTCGCAGGGATCGAATGAAGGGAAGAGCCACGGGTCATAACACATCTGAAATGTAACGTCCACTGTTCAAAGTACAGTCAATGCGAACAAGAGGTGACCGAGACGTGTAACCAATGGCACCCCGTACCATCACGCCGGGTGATACGCCAGTATGGCGATGACGAATACACGCTTCCAATGTGCGTTCACCGCGATGTCGCCTAACACGGATGCCTGTCATCTCGACTGCTAGTGATACGAGGCCGTTGGGATCCAGCACGGCGTTCCGTACTACCCTTCTGAACCCACCGATTCCTTATTCTGCTAACAGTCATTGGATGTCGACCAACGCGAGCAGCAATGTCGCTATACGATAAACCGCAATCGCTATAGGCTACAATCCGACCTTTATCAAAGTCAGAAACATGATGGTACGCGTTTCTCCTCCTTACACGAGGCAACGTTTCACCAGGCAACGCCGGTCAACTGCTGTTTGTGTATGAGAAATAGGTTGGAAACTTTCCTCATGTCAGCACGTTGTAGGTGTTGCCACCGGCACCAACCTTGTGTGAAGGCTCTGAAATGCTAATGATTTGCATATCACAGCATCTTCTTCCTGTCGGTTAAATTTCGCGTCTGTAGCACGCCATCTTCGTGGTGTAACAGTTTTAATGGTCAGTAGCGTATTTGGTGTCGAAGTTATACTATACTTTGATATATGCGGTGTAATTGCAGTACGTGATTTTGACTTCCCACATAGAAGAAGCCAAGTACGTATAATATACGAATCACTTAGGACCCAGTGACTTTTTTAGATCTGTAAGTTTTGGTCTTACGTGTTGGAAGACATGTGTGTGATTAGGACTGTGTTTCTAGATTGGTGGACTCGCGCGGCTAACAGGCAAGTGAGACTAAAGTATCGCGGAGGGTTGTAGAACACAACTGCAAGTGTGTGGCTGGACGAGGAGGGTGTAGCACCGCGCTCACAAGCCGGAGCCGGGAGAAGGAGAGGTCCATTAACGCACACAGGCGCCGAGTTGCGCCGCATCTGCTCTCTTTCGCTGCCACCTCGCTGCATCTCTTCAGCCGCTTTATGCAGAAACTCGCACCAGCCAAGTATTGACTGTAATGAAGAACGGACACGTATCCCGTCACTCTTTAAAGCAGAAATACTCTCCCATATCGCTCTTGCAGTGTTATAACTGAGTATAATAGATGAAATACCACACGAAACGTTTCCAAAGAAAGACAAAAGTGCTATGGACTGACTGTGCTGTTCGTTTTCGACTCAGTGAACGAAGAGATAGCAACTGGCGACCATAAGATTATAGTAGCAGCACTAATCACTGATGCTGAACGGAAATTAAGAAATGTAGAAAGATACTTCCGCTTACCAAAATGCGATAGTGAAATGATTAGAAATCACCTGAGGTGTCAGCAGCAAACATTCAGTTTTGAGAGGAATAATATGGAGGATCTCATCAGAAATTGCCGGCCGCTGTGGCCGAGCGGTTCTGTCCGCTTCAGTCCGGAACCGCGCTGCTGCTACGGTCGCAGGTTCGAGTCCTGCTTGGATGTGTGTGATGTTCTTGGGTTAGTTAGGTTTAGGTAGCTCTAAGTCTAGGGGACTGATGACTTTGGATGTCAAGTCCCATAGTGCTTAGAGCCATTTGACCCATTTTTCATCAGAAATTCAGACAGTATTGTAGTCCATGTGCAAGATAATTTGGTGCTATGGAAGGTAACGAGTGATAGGAAGAACCCTGTCATGATTCAATGTCAGTATCAGTAAGCTGCTACGTCAGGAGAGAGAGCTGTATAGCAGATGCAAGCGATATCGAACCCTTGCTGACGAATAAACACTGAAAAATGTCAAAACAGGTGTAAGAACAGCCATAAAACACCCATTCAGTGAATTTGAAAGCAACTTCTTACCTGATGAGTTGTCAAAAAGGCCCTAAACAGTTGTGTTTCTACGGGTAATCAGTTAATGTAATGAAGTCGTTCATCGAAATGCTCTTTGACTGTAAGTGCATCTAAACGGAAGCTCACAATACGAAGGTCGAAATATTACTTTCTGTCTTTCGAAACTGATTCACCGAAGCGGACCACAAGGCAATTCCTTATTTCGACCGTCACATGGATGCGAAAATAAATGAGCGCATAACTGAAAAACAGTTCAGATCTCTCGTTAGAGGAAAGGCCGCATGATCTGATGCAGTTCCCGCCAAATTTATATTGGACATGCAGAGATACTAGCCCCTATTCCGATATCAATTAACCGTTGGTCGTTTGAACAAAGCACTTTGTTGCAATCTACAAGGTGGTCGGAAATTCCCGTTAGAGACTTCTAGGACTTGTAGAGGGGAGTGAGTACATTGTATTTTGAATAGGAACCCATGTCCGGAAACGTCATCCAACGAGACTACAGAGCGTCAAAGTTATAGGCGGGGGCGTCTGTAAATGTACATATATACGGGGTGATTCCGTGATGATGTTACAGACTTTCTGGGATGATGGAGAACGATAAATGTATTAATTTGAAGGAAGGATCCCTGTACCGGAAACGAACGAGTCGTAAGTTATAAACGAAAACCGTTCTGATACCTCTGACAGTTGAATACATGTACCGGTTCTTGTGTTGCGAAGAGTGTAGGGTTGGTAACTTTCAGTAGTGGTAGTTTGGACAAAAATGAGAGAAAATGCCCAATAAACGTGGGCTCTAAAGTGCGTACCTTAACAGTTATGAACACTTGCACAGTAGAGGAGATGTGTTTTACATTAGCGAAGATGAACGAATGGTCATAGCTCCTCAGGTATGCAATTTAGAGCACACGTTTATTGGACATTTTTTCTCGTTTTTGTCCACACTACCACCACTGAAAGTTACCAACCCTACTCTCTTCGCAACACAAGAACCGGTACATGTATTCAACTGTCAGAGGAATCAGAACGGTTTTTGTTTATAACTTTCGACTCGTTCGTTTCCGGTAGAGGGATCCTTACTTCAAATTAATGCACATATCGTTCTCCATCATCCTAGAAAGTCTGTAACATCATCAAGGAATCACACCGTATATATGTACATTTACAGACGTCCGCGCCTGTAACTCTGACGCTCTGTAGTCTCGTTGGATGACGTTTCCGGACATGGGTTCCTATTCAAAATACGATGTACTCACTCCCCTCTACAAGTCCTAGAAGTCTCTAACGGGAATTTCTGACCATCCTACATAAGGATTGCTAGACGAATGAGCAGAACACAACCACACAACTGCAGTATATTTCTTGTAAAACTGTGGAAAAGGGTTTTGTCTAAACGTACGATTATTTATCTCGATACAGATGCGTTCCTATCTAGGAAAAGCAGCGATCGTGTGAAAACCATCTTTCTTTCTCTCCTTCTGAGATCCAGAAGACAGTAGATAGCGGAGCTCAGACTGACGGTGTGTTTCTTGACCTCCTGAGAGCTGTTCCTACAGTTCTACTCGGCTGCCTAGAATAGAAAACACATGCATACAGCATGTCCTAAGAGATATGTGGTTCGATTGAAGACTTAATAACAGACAGAATCGAATATGTAATTCCCAGTGGAGTCATCGTAGGAAGCAAAGACAGCGACCGGCATACCTAATGATAGCATGGCCGCCGCTGTACACGATATACAACATCATCCAAAGAGTTTCGAGCTTACTTTAGTTTCTAGCGCATAAGCAACGTCAGTCTAGTGACTACGGTGGATGATTGAACAGACAACTTGAAACGTCCCCTTTGAACAATTGTATATGACTGTGCTTAAACTGACACACAATATTTTTAGCGCAACGCAATCTGACTTTCAGAAATCCCTACAAAAGAATGGCCCTGACTAACATTAACCTATACCTTTCACAAATCACTTACCTCACCAAAAATCTTCCTTACTCGAACTACTGCTATACAGCGAACGCCACTACTGCCAGCTAAATAAAAGATTCCAACTACTGAAGGCACTAACTACTGATAGGCATAGTTAGCAAATGAAAGATTTTAATATAGAACAAACAATGTATTTACCTCAATAGTGTTCAAAAGTCATAATGTATATAGCAGTTCCTGATATCCAGTATTACAAATTTCAAAACTCCGGCATCTCTCTCCTCACATCCACCACTGCTGGCGGCTCACCTCCAACTGTGCAACGCTACGCGCTGTTCGCATCCAGCTGCCCAACACTACAATGGCAGACAACAATGTAAACTAGCCACAGACTGCACACAGCACAGCCAGTGATTTTCATACAGAGCGCTACGTGGCGTTACCAACAAGAAAACCTAAACAGCCTACTTACATAGCCCCCAATTTCAAAACTCCGCCGTCTCTCTCCTCACATCCACCACTGCTGGCGGCTCACCTCCAACTGCGCAACGCTACGCGCTGTTCACATCCAGCTGCCCAACACTACAATGGCAGACAACAATGCAAACTAGCCACAGACTGCACAGACCACAGCCAGTGATTTTCATACAGAGCGCTACGTGGCGTTACCAACAAGAAAACCTAAACAGCCTACTTACAAACTGTGAACAACAGACTTGCATTCGAACAATCAGTTGTGTGTAATCAGTGCTAAGTAGTGGGTGTGTGGCAGTAGTGTGCCAACATAGTGTCACAAATTACAGTGGAGCAACATCTGTAAATGAAGTGTTCTAGACATTCGGCAGAATGTTTCAAAGGAGGAGGATATTAGTGTTTAACGTCCCGTCGACAACGAGGTCATTAGAGACGGAGCGCAAGCTCGGGTGAGGGAAGGATGGGGAAGGAAATCGGCCGTGCCCTTTCAAAGGGACCATCCCGGCATTTGCCTGAAGCGATTTAGGGAAATCACGGAAAACCTAAATCAGGATGGCCGGAGACGGGATTGAACCGTCGTCCTCCCGAGTGCGAGTCCAGTGTGCTAACCACTGCGCCACCTCGCTCGGTGGCAGAATGTTTCAAAGAAGAGAGATATGTGCGCAAAATTTGTCGGCACACCTATATTCCAGAACGTAAAACAACGATGAGTGAACGCGACTGCAAAAAGCAGACAATTCGCTTCTGGGAAAAATCACACTTCGTGTTATTAATACTGAGTCTCCCTCCGACAGGCATCGTAAGGCCCAACGGTACCGACAGACCACTGTGTCATCCTCAGACAAGATGACTGCCGGCTCTGTTGTGGCTTGATATCGCTCCCTGTAGGAACGTACACTGAAGAGCCAAAGAAATTGTTACATCTGTCCATTATCGTGTAGGTCCCCCGTGAGCACGCAGATGTGCAGCAAAACGACGTGGCATGGGCTCGACTAACGTCTGAAGTAGTGCTGGAGGGAACTGACATCATGAATCCTGCAGGGCTCTCCGTAAGAGTAACAGCACGTTGCCAGGCATCCCAGATATGCTCAATAATGTTCATGTCTGGGGAGTTTGGTGGCCAGCGGAGATATTTAAACTCAGAGGAGTGTTACTGGAGCCAGTCTGTAGCAATTCTGGACGTGTGGGGTGTCTTATTGTCCTGCTGAAATTCCCCAAGTCCGTCGGAACGCTTAATGGACACGAATGGATGCAGGTGATCAGACAGGATTCTTACATACATGTCTTCTATCAGAGTCGTATCTAGACGTATGAGCCGGCCGGAGTGTCCGAGCGGTTCTAGGCGCTACAGTCTGGAACCGCGCGACCGCTACGGTCGCAGGTTCGAATCCTGCCTCGGGCATGGGTGTGTGTGATGTCCTTAGGTTGGTTACGTTTAAGTAGTTCTAAGTTCTAGGGGACTGATGACCTGAGAAATTAAGTCCCATAGTGCTCAGAGCCAGTGAGCAGTCCAAAATGACTCCAACTGCACACGCCCAACACCATTACAGAGCCTCCAAGAGCTTGAACAGTCCCCTGCTGACATGTAGGGTTCATGGATTCGTGTGTTTGTCTCCATACCCGCACACGTCCATCAAATCAATCAAATTTGAAGCGAGACTCGTTCGACCAGGCAACATGTTTCCATTCATCAACAATGCAATGTCAGTATTGACGGGCCCAGGTGAGGCATAATGCTTTGTGTCGTGCAGTCGTTAAGAGTACACGAGTGGGCCTTCGGCTCCGAAAGCCCATGTCAATGATGTTTCGTTGAATGGTTTGCGCGTTGACCCAGCACTGAAATCTGCAGCAATTTTCGGAAGGGTTGCATTCCTGTAACGTTGAACGATTCTGTTCAGTCGTCGTTGGTCCCGTTCTTGCAGGATCTTTTTCCGGCAGCAGCGATGTCAGAGATCTGATGTTTTACCGGATTCCTGATATTCACGGTACGCCCGTGAAATGGTCGTCCGGGAAAATCCGAACTTTATAGCTACCTCGGAGACGCTATGTCCCATCGCTCGTGCGCCGACTATAACACCACGTTCAAACTCACTTCAGACTTAATAAGCTGCCATTGTAGCAGCAGTAACCGATCTAACAACTGCGACAGACGTTTGTTGTCTTATATAGACATTGCCGATCACAGCCTGTTTACATATCTTTGTATTTGAATAGGCATGCGTATACCAGTTTCTTTGACGCTTCAGTGTAGATTTCACGTGGCAGAAGTGGATTTCAACAACTGGGGTCCATTTTTACAAGTGTCGGAAGTGACATGCTTCGTGGTGCGCGATACTTGAAAGAGAAATCAGGTGCAAATTAGACAGTCCGATCGATAAAAGTTTCGAATTGCGATCGGTAACGTCAATGTGAAGGGGTCGTCGGCCTCTTGCGTTGTTTACCGAGCGAGGTGGCGCAGTGGTTAGCACACTAAACTCGCATTCGGAAGGACGACGGTTCAATCCCCTGTCCGGCCATCCTGATTTAGGTTTTCCGTGATCTCCCTAAATCATTCCAGGCAAATGCCGGGATGGTTCCTTTGAAATGACACGGCCGACTTCCTTCCCCATTCTTCCCTAATCCTATGAGACCGATAACCTCGCTGTTTGGTCTCTTCCCCCAAACAAACAACCAATCTTGCGTTGTTTGGAGCGAGCCGACTTGCGCTACGTCACGCGTCGCGCATCGTCAGCCGAATCTGAGGGGGCGACACCGCACTGCACGCCGACTTCAACGCTGCGTCAGGCGTTCCCGGCTGGCGGCTGCACAGCCGTTCCTGGCAGCCGCGCGCGACTCAGCAGAGGCCGTTTACAGCGCTACGTTGAGGCGTAGCCCGCGAAAAGCTGCATGCAGGTATTCTCATCCAGCGAGTGACTGTTTGAAGGCTATGTTTACGCACTACGGCAGCAAGTGTCATAATGTGGCTGTTGCTCAGCGATTTCTGTCTGGTGTGATCTGTCTTAATGTCACACAGTGAGGTACATTACACTCTCCACTAACATTGGCTCCACGTCCGCGTTAATGCGCAGACACTGGAGCAAGTAACTTGGTATAAGCTGGTGACAACCGCTGCAAATAGTGATGGCGCGATCCGTCCCCGGGTATGAACATAACACACACGTCAGACGACGGGAACAACGCACGGACCGTAGCAACTACCTCGAGGGGCGGGGGGAGGGGGGGGGGGGCTATGCCGCGACGACCAAGCATGGAGAGAAAACTGATGGAAACTGTTGATGACATTCTTACAGACTTCCAAGCTGATTTAAAACAAATGGTTCAAATGGCTCTGAGCACTATGGGACTTAACATCTGTGGTCATCAGTCCCCTAGAACTTAGAACTACTTAAGCCTAACTAACCTAAGGACATCACGCACATCCATGCCCGAGGGAGGATTCGAACCTGCGACCGTAGCAGTCGCGCGGTTCCGGACTGAGCGCCTAGGACCGCTACACCACCGCGGCCGGCCGATTTAAAACAAAAAAGGTTATCCTCGACAATCACAGCACCTGTTAGACAAAAAATTTAGTCACATGCTCTCGGTCAGGCCAAACTCGCAAGTAACAACGAGGAATTAAGAGTGGAAAACGAAAGACTAACAAAGGAACTTGCGATTGCCAATGCTCCTGATGCGTCATTCAGAATTGACAAAGTAGAAGCGGAAATCAAGGCACTCATGGAAAAGTATTACAAACTCCGAACGGAAATGCCAAACGTCCCAACGTATGCTGCTGTAGCTTCTGATCCTAGTGTCACGAAACCGAAAAATGAAATGGTTAGCAAAACTGAGAAAGTAAATGCAAACAGCACAAGTGTTGTTTTTTAAGCCAACAAACAATCAGGACACAAGGGCGTACGAGATACATTGACTAAAGCGATTAATCCACGTGAGGATAAAATCAAAATAAAGTGGATCGGATCAACAACAAATACAGTGATTATCGAAACAGAGACGAAGATGGATATCATGAAAATCTTAGAGAAATCATCGCAACTAAAGGACATCAAATGCGAAGATGCCCGAAAAAACAGACCACTAATGGCCACATACAACGTCTCCACGTCGATTTCGGACAAGATTTTCAAGGAGGAACTGCACGAGATTAACCTCAGTGAGGACGTCACCAGAGAAATGTTTGACGAAGAAGTGAAGCTTAAGTTTAAAACAGGACCGAAAAGACAAGCGCACGGTGAACAACATTATTGACTTTAGCCCTCGAATATGGTATGTCCTTATGCAAAGAGAACGGATATACATCGGTTTCGAAGCACTTAGAATTAAAAAAAACTTCATAAGGATGCAGAAATGCTACACTTGCCATGACTTAGGGCATCCAGTTAAGCGCTATAGGTGAGACGTAGCGGTCTGCTACAAATGCTCCAAACTGGGACACTCCAAACCGATTGTGCTGAAAAGTCGGTTGCTTGTATACCATGCACGCACGGAAACCGTCATTGCAACAAAGCAGACGGTCCATAATGCCCCACATATAAACCATTACTTGAAGAACTGATCGCTACCACAGACTACAATTATCAAAACTATGTTTACTAAGACCACGACATGTCAAGAAGATCTTCATTAAACATATCTCGACAGCGCATACGAAGACATTCACCGCCAGGAACACAAGACAATACAAAGGAGAGGTCATGGCGTCCCTTAATTGAATGGCGGCAACAAATGTGCTTCTTCCCGGAGACGTTCTATGATACTGAAATCCTCCCTTCATTGGTTGTCAGCGACGCGTCATTACTTACAGACAACGGAACACGTCGATCTACTGTGCATGGAAGGTGACACGGATTATGAGGCAGTGAGATGTACCAGTGGGATACCATGCAGACATGCTTATTGTTAAGAATAGAAGAATTAGGAATAGAATTACTGAGTAATGATTGTGAAGAACGTAGACATCACAAACAAGAACAACACGAAATCAATGATGAAACGTGCATCAACAACTAAACAGCACACGAAAATTGCACAAACACCCAAGGCTACAACGAAAACACAGACATAGGAAAGAGCACAGTGACAGAACACAAACATGAAACACAACGGGGTGTACAACACCGGAAAGTGCAAAACCTACATCAAACCTGTGACGTTTATCTCGGGAGGTTTACAAACACAAATAACACAGCATATAATATCATAATGTATGAGGATTCCAAAGGAACACAAACAAACAGACAACCCGACACAACATCAATCACGTAAGATCGAACGTAACCAAGAACATGACACAAAACAGGAAATACAGACACCCACAACACACTCGTGGCCCGAGGAGGTAGCGAGAGAACGATCAGACCCAGACAAAGAACACAGAATTTGGTGAACAGACGACATTTTATAGCTATAAGAAAATGTACACATTTAGAGGTTAGAAAGCAGAGATACGTTCCAAACAGCAGTGCTACTTGTGGCTAGAATTGGTAACTCAAAAGATGCCACAATCTGCTATCCTACGACCGAGCAGACAAACAGACTTTGCTGAAATCAGAAAATATACCGACAGACATTAAAAAACTGACTGCACTACTACACAAAGCCTACAATAGACTGGGTGAAAAGCTCTTTCTAGAAAATCTATACAAAGACCTTTAGAGGGCCCACGGATGGGTATACTGTGATTAGACTGAAAAGGGATCTAAATGTTTTGTATATACCCGACATCCATGAAACTCTTACAGCTGAATGCAAACAACCAGACCCTAGGTAGTATGGAATTACCTAATCTAGTGAAGGAAATGCAAGCGGATGTGGTCTGCTTGCAGGAATCCCACACCAGGAACGGCAAACTAGTAGGTTTTAACCACAAACGAATCATTGTAACAGGTACACCGAATTCGAAGGCTGCAGTTGTTGTCACAAATCGAAACTTTTACAGTTACACAGATAGCTCATCTATGTACCAAGCACCTCGCAACAGTGGAAATAGTTTACGAAGGCAAGAAGTGGATTATTGCGTCATTATACGGGAAGTACTCATGACATATCTCAGTTACATTAGAAACGTTGTGGAGTATGGCAATAACAGAAACTTACTAATAGCTGCAGACATAAATGCTAGGTCGACAATATGGCACTCTGACACAACGGACGACGGGAGGCATCAAGTCCATGAGGTGATAATTGAACGCAAGCTATACATCGTCAACAGTCCGAATCAGCCTCCCATCTACATTGCGCCATCGGGAGCCAGCAGCAAGATTGATATAACAATTGCAAAGGCAAATGCACTTCCACTTACGAGGTGGGAGGTCACAGATGGCGGAACTCACAGCGACCACAACGCTAACATCATCAAAATAACAAATATACACACCTACACAGGACAGACATCAGTGATTGTTAATTCATAAGGAACCATGGACCTTGCCGCTGGTGGGGAGGCTTGCGTGCCTCAGCGATACAGATGGCCGTACCGTAGGTGCAACCACAACGGAGGGGTATCTGTTGAGAGGCCAGACAAACATGTGGTTCCTGAAGAGGGGCAGCAGCCTTTTCAGTAGTTGCAGGGGCAACAGTCTGGATGATTGACTGATCTGGTCTTGTAACATTAACCAAAACGGCCTTGCTGTGCTGGTACTGCGAACGGCTGAAAGCAAGGGGAAACTAGAGCCGTAATTTTTCCCGAGGACATGCAGCTCTACTGTATGATTAAATGATGATGACGTCCTCTTGGGTAAAATATTCCGGAGGTAAAATAGTCCCCCATTCGGATCTCCGGGCGGGGACTACTCAGGAGGACGTCGTTATCAGGAGAAAGAAAACTGGCGTCCTACGGATCGGAGCGTGGAATGTCAGATCCCTTAATCGGGCAGGTAGGTTAGAAAATTTAAAAAGGGAAATGGATAGGTTAAAGTTAGATATAGTGGGAATTAGTGAATTTCGGTGGCAGGAGGAACAAGACTTTTGGTCAGGTGATTACAGGGTTATAAATATAAAATCAAATAGGGGTAATGCAGGAGTAGGTTTAATAATGAATAAAAAAATAGGAGTGCGGGTTAGCTACTACAAACAGCATAGTGAACGCATTATTGTGGCCAAGATTGACACAAAGCCTATGCTTACTACAGTAGTACAAGTTTATATGCCAACTACCTCTGCAGATGATGAAGAAATAGATGAAATGTATGACGAGATAAAAGAAATTATTCAGGTAGTGAAAGGAGACGAAAATTTAATAGTCATGGGTGACTGGAATTCGTCAGTAGGAAAAGGGAGAGAAGGAAACATAGTAGGTGAATATGGATTGGGGGGAAGGAATGAAAGAGGAAGCCGCCTTGTAGAATTTTGCACAGAGCATAACTTAATCATAGCTAACACTTGGTTCAAGAATCATAAAAGAAGGTTGTATACCTGGAAGAATCCTGGAGATACTAGTAGGTATCAGATAGATTATATAATGGTAAGACAGAGATTTAGGAACCAGGTTTTAAATTGTAAGACATTTCCTGGGGCAGATGTGGATTCTGACCACAATTTATTGGTTATGAACTGCAGATTGAAACTGAAGAAACTGCAAAAAGGTGGGAATTTAGGGAGATGGGACCTGGATAAACTGAAAGAACCAGAGGTTGTACAGAGTTTCAGAGAGAGCATAAGGGAACAATTGAGAGGAATGGGGGAAAGAAATACAGTAGAAGAAGAATGGGTAGCTCTGAGGGATGAAGTAGTGAAGGCAGCAGAGGATCAAGTAGGTAAAAAGACGAGGGCTAATAGAAATCCTTGGGTAACAGAAGAAATATTGAATTTAATTGATGAAAGGAGAAAATATAAAAATGCAGTAAATGAAGCAGGCAAAAAGGAATACAGACGTCTCAAAAATGATATCGACAGGAAGTGCAAAATGGCTAAGCAGGGATGGCTAGAGGACAAATGTAAGGATGTAGAGGCTTGTCTCACTAGGGGTAAGATAGATACTGCCTACAGGAAAATTAAAGAGACCTTTGGAGAAAAGAGAACCACTTGTATGAATATCAAGAGCTCAGATGGGAACCCAGTTCTAAGCAAAGAAGGGAAGGCAGAAAGGTGGAAGGAGTATATAGAGGGTTTATACAAGGGCGATGTACTTGAGGACAATATTATGGAAATGGAAGAGGATGTAGATGAAGACGAAATGGGAGATAAGATACTGCGTGAAGAGTTTGACAGAGCACTGAAAGACCTGAGTCGAAACAAGGCCCCGGGAGTAGACAACATTCCATTTGAACTACTGATGGCCTCGGGAGAGCCAGTCATGACAAAACTCTACCATCTGGTGAGCACGATGTATGAGACAGGCGAAATACCCTCAGACTTCAAGAAGAATATAATAATTCCAATCCCAAAGAAAGCAGGTGTTGACAGATGTGAAAATTACCGAACTATCAGTTTAATAAGTCACAGCTGCAAAATACTAACGCGAATTCTTTACAGACGAATGGAAAAACTGGTAGAAGCCGACCTCGGGGAAGATCAGTTTGGATTCCGTAGAAATGTTGGAACACGTGAGGCAATACTGACCTTACGACTTATCTTAGAAGAAAGATTAAGAAAAGGCAAACCTACGTTTCTAGCATTTGTAGACTTAGAGAAAGCTTTTGACAATGTTAACTGGAATACTCTCTTTCAAATTCTGAAGGTGGTAGGGGTAAAATACAGGGAGCGAAAGGCTATTTACAGTTTGTACAGAAACCAAATGGCAGTTATAAGAGTCGAGGGGCATGAAAGGGAAGCAGTGGTTGGGAAAGGAGTAAGACAGGGTTGTAGCCTCTCCCCGATGTTATTCAATCTGTATATTGAGCAAGCAGTAAAGGAAACAAAAGAAAAATTCGGAGTAGGTATTAAAATTCATGGAGAAGAAGTAAAAACTTTGAGGTTCGCCGATGACATTGTAATTCTGTCAGAGACAGCAAAGGACTTGGAAGAGCAGTTGAACGGAATGGACAGTGTCTTGAAAGGAGGATATAAGATGAACATCAACAAAAGCAAAACGAGGATAATGGAATGTAGTCAAATTAAGTCAGGTGATGCTGAGGGAATTAGATTAGGAAATGAGACACTTAAAGTAGTAAAGGAGTTTTGCTATTTAGGGAGTAAAATAACCGATGATGGTCGAAGTAGAGAGGATATAAAATGTAGACTGGCAATGGCAAGGAAAGCGTTTCTCAAGTAGAGGAATTTGTTAACATCGAGTATAGATTTAAGTGTCAGGAAGTCGTTTCTGAAAGTATTTGTATGGAGTGTAGCCATGTATGGAAGTGAAACATGGACGATAACTAGTTTGGACAAGAAGAGAATAGAAGCTTTCGAAATGTGGTGCTACAGAAGAATGCTGAAGATAAGGTGGGTAGATCACGTAACTAATGAGGAGGTATTGAATAGGATTGGGGAGAAGAGAAGTTTGTGGCACAACTTTACTAGAAGAAGGGATCGGTTGGTAGGACATGTTTTGAGGCATCAAGGGATCACCAATTTAGCATTGGAGGGCAGTGTGGAGGGTAAAAATCGTAGAGGGAGACCAAGAGATGAATACACTAAGCAGATTCAGAAGGATGTAGGTTGCAGTAGATACTGGGAGATGAAGAAGCTTGCACAGGATAAAGTAGCATGGAGAGCTGCATCAAACCAGTCTCAGGACTGAAGACCACAACAACAACAACAAGGCGAACTGGGCAAAACTAAGAAAGACGATTGAGGCCTCCTCCCTACATGCAGTTGAGGGTTCAGTGGATTATAAAGCACATATTTTGAGTGACTTACTACAAAAAGAACAAGGGGCTGCAATTCCGGCCGCTGACACAGGTCAAAAGCTAAACATACCATAGAATAGAAGACTAACAAGTTTGAGCAAAGAAGCAAGAAACAAACGGAAATGGTATCAAAGAGCGACAACGGCAAGGGGCAGAGAAGTCAGACTCATACAGTTCAGGGAAGCAAAACAACGCTACAAACAAGAGTTACAAAAAACACAAGAAGAACATTGGAACACACACGTGCAGAAACAGCTCCAAACCAACATTTGGAAGGAACCATTCAAAATACAAACGGAGCGTCTGAAGACGTCACTAGCATTAGCAACGTTGAGACGAGATGACGGTACTGTAACAGAGAGATGGAGAAGTTCTGCAGAATTCCTGCTAAACAAACTCCTCCCCGATGACGAGCAACAGTCGGATCAACAGGTTCATACTGGACAACGAAGCTTAATGAAATCTCGCTATGAAAATGGCATGGTCATTGTTCCCTTTGCATGTGGTCGCGCTTGCGATTGCCAAACTAAAGAACAAAAAAGCCGCTATGCCAGATTGTATCCATTCCGAGACACTGAAAATTGTTGTTCCACAGATTGTTCCATACCTGACGGATCCACTCAGTGAAGCGTTACGGCTGGGATGGGTACCTGCGATCTACATCTACATCTACATCTACATTTATACTCCGCAAGTCACCCAACGGTGTGTGGCGGAGGGCACTTAACGTGCCACTGTCATTATCTCCCTTTCCTGTTCCAGTCGCGTATGGTTCGCGGGAAGAACGACTGTCTGAAAGCCTCTGTGCGCGCTCTAATCTCTCTAATTTTACATTCGTGATCTCCTCGGGAGGTATAAGTAGGGGGAAGCAATATATTCGATACCTCATCCAGAAACGCACCCTCTCGAAACCTGGCGAGCAAGCTACACCGCGATGCAGAGCGCCTCTCTTGCAGAGTCTGCCACTTGAGTTTGTTAAACATCTCCGTAACGCTATCACGGTTACCAAATAACCCTGTGACGAAACGCGCCGCTCTTCTTTGGATCTTCTCTATCTCCTCCGTCAACCCTATCTGGTACGGATCCCACACTGATGAGCAATACTCAAGTATAGGTCGAACGAGTGTTTTGTAAGCCACCTCCTTTGTTGATGGACTACATTTTCTAAGGACTCTCCCAATGAATCTCAACCTAGTACCCGCCTTACCAACAATTAATTTTATATGATCATTCCACTTCAAATCGTTCCGCACGCATACTCCCAGATATTTTACAGAAGTAACTGCTACCAGTGTTTGTTCCGCTATCATATAATCATACAATAAAGGATCCTTCTTTCTATGTATTCGCAATACATTACATTTGTCTATATTAAGGGTCAGTTGCCATTCCCTGCACCAAGTGCCTATCCGCTGCAGATCTTCCTGCATTTCGCTACAATTTTCTAATGCTGCTACTTCTCTGTATACTACAGCATCATCCGCGAAAACCGCATGGAACTTCCGACACTATCTACTAGGTCATTTATATATATTGTGAAAAGCAATGGTCCCATAACACTCCCCTGTGGCACGCCAGAGGTTACTTTAACGTCTGTAGACGTCTCTCCGTTGATAACAACATGCTGTGTTCTGTTTGCTAAAAACTCTTCAATCCAGCCACACAACTGGTCTGATATTCCGTAGGCTCTTACTTTGTTTATCAGGCGACAGTGCGGAACTGTATCTAACGCCTTCCGGAAGTCAAGAAAAATAGCATCTACCTGGGAGCCCGTATCTAATATTTTCTGGGTCTCATGAACAAATAAAGCGAGTTGGGTTTCACACGATCGCTGTTTCCGGAATCCATGTTGATTCCTACATAGTAGATTCTGAGTTTCCAAAAACGACATGATACTCGATCAAAAAACATGTTCTAAAATTCTACAACAGATCGACGTCAGAGATATAGGTCTATAGTTTTGCGCATCTGCTCGACGACCCTTCTTGAAGACTGGGACTACCTGTGCTCTTTTCCAATCATTTGGAACCTTCTGTTCCTCTAGAGACTTGCGGTACACGGCTGTTAGAAGGGGGGCAAGTTCTTTTGCGTACTCTGTGTAGAATCGAATTGGTATCCCGTCAGGTCCAGTGGACTTTCCTCTGTTGAGTGATTCCAGTTGCTTTTCTATTCCTTGGACACTTATTTCGATGTCAGCCATTTTTTCGTTGGTGCGAGGATTTAGAGAAGGAACTGCAGTGCGGTCTTCCTCTGTGAAACAGCTTTGGAAAAAGGTGTTTAGTATTTCAGCTTTACGCTTGTCATCCTCTGTTTCAATGCCATCATCATCCCGGAGTGTCTGGACATGATGTTTCGAGCCACTTACTGATTTAACGTAAGACCAGAACTTCCTAGGATTTTCTGTCAAGTCGGTACCTAGTATTTTACTTTCGAATTCACTGAACGCTTCACGCATAGCCCTCCTTACGCTAACTTTGACATCGTTTAGCTTCTGTTTGTCTGAGAGGTTTTGGCTGCGTTTAAACTTGGAGTGAAGCTCTCTTTGCTTTCGCAGTAGTTTCCTAACTTTGTTGTTGTACCACGGTGGGTTTTTCCCGTCCCTCACAGTTTTGCTCGGCACGTACCTGTCTAAAACGCATTTTACGATTGCCTTGAACTTTTTCCATAAACACTCAACATTGTCAGTGTCGGAACAGAAATTTTCGTTTTGATCTGTTAGGTAGTCTGAAATCTGCCTTCTATTACTCTTGCTAAACAGATAAACCTTCCTCCCTTTTTTTATATTCCTATTAACTTCCATATTCAGGGATGCTGCAACGGCCTTATGATCACTGATTCCCTGTTCTGCACTTACAGAGTCGAAAAGTTCGGGTCTGTTTGTTATCAGTAGGTCCAAGATGTTATCTCCACGAGTCGGTTCTCTGTTTAATTGCTCGAGGTAATTTTCGGATAGTGCACTCAGTATAATGTCACTCGATGCTCTGTCCCTACCACCCGTCCTAAACATCTGAGTGTCCCAGTCTATATCTGGTAAATTGAAATCTCCACCTAAGACCATAACATGCTGAGAAAATTTATGTGAAATGTATTCCAAATTTTCTCTCAGTTGTTCTGCCACTAATGCTGCTGAGTCAGGGGGTCGGTAAAAGGAGCCAATTATTAACCTAGCTCGGTTGTTGAGTGTAACCTCCACCCATAATAATTCACAGGAACTATCCACTTCTACTTCACTACAGGATAAACTACTACTAACAGCGACGAACACTCCACCACCGGTTGCATGCAATCTATCCTTTCTAAACACCGTCTGTGCCTTTGTAAAAATTTCGGCAGAATTTATCTCTGGCTTCAGCCAGCTTTCTGTACCTATAACGATTTCAGCTTCGGTGCTTTCTATCAGCGCTTTAAGTTCCGGTACTTTACCAACGCAGCTTCGACAGTTTACAATTACAATACCGATTGCTGCTTGGTCCCCGCATGTCCTGACTTTGCCCCGCACCCGTTGAGGCTGTTGCCATTTCTGCACTTGCCCGAGGCCATCTAACCTAAAAAACCGCCCAGCCCACGCCACACAACCCCTGCTACCCGTGTAGCCGCTTGTTGCGTGTAGTGGACTCCTGACCTATCCAGCGGAACCCGAAACCCCACCACCCTATGGCGCAAGTCGAGGAATCTGCAGCCCACATGGTCGCAGAACCGTCTCAGCCTCTGATTCAGACCCTCCACTCGGCTCTGTACCAAAGGTCCGCAGTCAGTCCTGTCACCGATGCTGCAGATGGTGAGCTCTGCTTTCTTCCCGCTAGCGAGACTGGCAGTCTTCACCAAATCAGATAGCCGCCGGAAGCCAGAGAGGATTTCCTCCGATCCATAGCGACACACATCATTGGTGCCGACATGAGCGACCACCTGCAGATGGGTGCACCCTGTACCCTTCATGGCATCCGGAAGGACCCTTTCCACATCTGGAATGACTCCCCCCGGTATGCACACGGAGTGCACTTTGGTTTTCCTCCCCTCCCTTGCTGCCATATCCCTAAGGGGCCCCATTACCCGCCTGACGTTGGAGCTCCCAACTACCAGTAAGCCCACCCTCTGCGACTGCCCGGATCTTGCAGACTGAGGGGCAACCTCTGGAACAGGACAAGCAGCCATGTCAGGCCGAAGATCAGTATCAGCCTGAGACAGAGCCTGAAACCGGTTCGTCAGACAAACTGGAGAGGCCTTCCGTTCAGCCCTCCGGAATGTCTTTCGCCCCCTGCCACACCTTGAGACGACCTCCCACTCTACCACAGGTGAGGGATCAGCCTCAATGCGGGCAGTATCCCGGGCAACCACAGTCGTAGTCCGATCGGGGGATGCGTGGGACGAGCTGGCCGTCCCCGACAAACCCCCATCCGGTCCCCCACAGTGATGCCCATTGGCAACAGCCTCAAGCTGTGTGACCGAAGCCAACACTGCCTGAAGCTGGGAGCGAAGGGATGCCAACTCAGCCTGCATCCGAACACAGCAGTTGCAGTCCCTACCCATGCTAAAAACTGTTGTGCAAAGAACGTCTGAACTAATCTACAGAGAGCGCAAACAAATCGACACAAAATTTAAACGGTTATTAAAATACAAGATTGCCTAGTAAATGCAGTAATGCTGCTACTTGCGCACTGTTGACACACTGCTCGGCGGCGGAAGGAGACTACGCGATTTAACACTATTCGAGTACTAAAACGCGATGCTACAACTCTCAAATACTATAACACGCCCGAAATTTATGAATTAAACAATGCAAGTACCAAAAACACGCAAAGAAATTAAGAATTAAACTATGTAACAAATAAGTGAGCTCAGAGTATACGACTTGCTGCTGCAGCTGCTTATCCAACGGCGGCAGGGAGCAGGGAAAAGAGCAAATTCCATCATAATTAAAAAATCGGAGGACAAGGATGCTTCAGATCCAAAAAATATATAGATCTATATGCATGATTAACACCTTGGCAAAGGTCCAGGAAGGACTTCTGTGCGATCGCTTGCAAACGCACAGGAAGGTCCTTGGCCTTAGTCCGCACCAATTCGGTTTAAGGGTGGGAAAATCTATAGATGGCGCACTAAATAAGGTACCAATCACTGTTAATAAGACAAAAAAAGCACGCAGTTGCTAATATTACAGACATTCCAGGCGGCTTAGATAATCTCTGGTGGCCCGCAATTTTTGCAGGACTCAGAGAGATGCAGGTACCTAAGGCACTCTACGATAGCCTCTCGGACTACTGTAGAAACAGGCTGGTTGAATGGCGCGCGGGAAATCAGACAATGATGAAAAGAATCACCAAAGGTTGTGCGAAAGGATCAATCTGTGGCCCCCGTCTTTTGGGATATCGCCTTTGAACACCTCCAACATGAACTGGATGGGGATTACCGTGCGAACGGAACGATAGCATACGCGGATGACCTTCTGTTAGTGGTCTCCGCGGACTGAAGAGCGCAACTTGAACACAGGTCAACACAGCTAATCACAAGCATCAGCCATTGGTGCAAACATAATAAACAATTCATACACTGAAACTTCCTGGCAGATTAAAACTGTGTGCCCGACTGAGACTCGAACTCGGGACCTTTGCCTTTCGCGGGCAAGTGCTCTACCAACTGAGCTACCGAAGCACGATTCACGCCCGGTACTCACAGCTTTACTTCTACCAGTATCTCGTCTCCTACCTTCCAAACTTTACAGAAGCTCTCCTGCGAACCTTGCACAACTAGCACTCCTGAAAGAAAGGATACTGTGGAGACATGGCTTATCCACAGCCTGGGGGAGGTTTCCAGAATGTGATTTTCACCCTGCACTTCACAGTACCCTTTCTTTCAGGAGTGCTACTTCTGCAAGGTTCGCAGGAGAGCTTCTGTAAAGTTTGGAATTTAGGAGACGAGATACTGGCGGAAGGAAAGCTGTGAGTACCGGGTGTGAGTCGTGCTTCGGTAGCTCAGTTGGTAGAGCACTTGCTCGCGAAAGGCAAAGCTCCCGAGTTCGAGTCTCGGTCGGGCACACAGTTTTAATCTGCCACGAAGTTTCATATCAGCGTACACTCCACTGCAGGGTGAAAATCTCATTCTGGAAACCTCCTCCCAGGCTGTGGCTAAGCCATGTCTCCACAGTATCCTTTCTTTCAGGAGTGCTAGTTGTGCAAGGTTCGCAGGAGAGCTTCTGTAAAGTTTGGAAGGTAGGAGACGAGATACTGGCAGAAGTAAAGCTGTGAGTACCGGGCGTGAGTCGTGCTTCGGTAGCTCAGTTGGTAGCCGGCATGGTAGCTCAGCGTGTTCGGTCAGAGGGTTAGCTCCCTCTGTAATAAAAAAACTGAGTTAATCGATCAACAACGAACTTCAACGGATGTCTTACGACGTCCGCCCCGAGCAGAAGCAACGAACAAAGTCGAACAAAAAAAAAAAAAAAAAGGTTGGTAGAGCACTTGCCCGCGAAAGGCAAAGGTCCCGAGTTCGAGTCTCGGTCGGGCACACAGTTTTAATCAGCCACGAAGTTTCATATCAGCGCACACTCCGCTGCAGGGTGAAAATCTCATTCTGGAATTCATACACTACTCGAGGGAAAACTACAAAGTAATCCTACCATAAAACTACACAACATTAGCATATTCAGACAACAGAACAAACGATATCTTGGTGTGCAACTCGACGAAACCTGTCCTTTGACAAATACATCAGAACAACGGCTGACAGGACTGCCAAGATCATGCACAAGTTGGCCAGACTCAACATAACACACTTCAGGGTACCATTACACACACTGGGAACTTACGACTGTGCTATCTTTGAGTCTGTGGCCTGTTTTGCAGCCAGTGTATGGGCCCACCGAGTACGTCTGGTGACGAATCGGAACATCGTGCGGCGAAGGAGAGAAGTGCCATGGTAAGGCTATCAGGAGCTTTCAACACCACGTCAGTGAAATCACTCTGCGTGGTACTTGGATGCTTCCCTACCGACATAACCACTGAGGAGGGGGAGACAGGAGAAGGTAGTCGAGATTATAGGACAGGAAATTACCGAGAAGCGCCAACTCGTTAAATGGCGGGTCGAGACCTGTCAAAGAGAATGGGAGTTAAGCGATAAGGGCCGTAGGGTATATCAGTTCTTCCCGGACATCAGTGAACGTCTGAGACTGAGTCATATGAATCCCAGCCAGGGTATGGTTCACTTTCTGGCAGGTCACGGCCTTTACCCTCCGCTCTTACACCGCGTAGGGAGCAGTCAGAGTGCTGCTTGTACATGTGGGGAACATGGATCTCCAGAGCTTTTTCATTGTCGCCGATACAGAACAGCACACCAGACACCAACGCAGTACAACAATGACATGATACGTGCAATAACAGACAAAGACGATTGGGGGAATAGTAAATAAAATCGCTGATGATGTGTCGAGGACATTACATGACGAATACAGACAGACACGGCCGTAGAACAGTGCAACACACACGAAGCACATAAGACAGCAGTTTCAAATCGTGCACCAACGCAGACAGCAGTACCGAAACACACACTCACTCAAACAGCAAACACTTTCACCAACACGTACTACAGAAAACCTTATATAACATCTAAAATCATTGAACTCTATCAGAATAAACAGCGTAATGCAATCAACCCCGTAAACCTGTTCTAGCTTAAGTGTAAACAGCAGGCATATCCACCCCGCGGTCATCATACCGCTGTTGGGATGTAACATTTTTAACTAAATAATTAGTACGTAAGTAACATGACAGGTAAAATTGAAGACGCATAATATAGGAACTGAAGGTTACTTAATAACAACAAGAAATAACATACTTTAAACTCACACACCACTACGCTTTCCATAATGTACAAAATAGTTATAGTGTTTTTCTAAATAGTGTTTAGAAATATTAATCCGTAAATTAAATTGTAGCTTTTAGACCTGGCTGGGTCAGGTAGAGTAACACTTCTCTCTCTCTCTCTCTCTCTCTCTCTCTCTCTCTCTTACTATCCAAGTATTTTCTATAATCTGTCATCATATCTTCTTAAAATCTGATTATTTCTTGTGTTTTTTTCTTTCAATTTCTAATGTATTTTTAATTGATTATTACTTCCATTGCAATTTCTGAAAACAATAATTGCTGTTTGTAATATGGAATAAGTTTTGTAACCCACATGAAAAGCTGTAAAACGAACGGACTGTTATAAAATGTAAGGCAACAGGTCTCTAAATGAGCAATAATTCAAATCATTCAAGTCATATACAGCCGACAGGCGTCACTGCATGCGGATATGGAGGGGCATGTGGTTGGCACATCGCTCTTCCGGCTGTTGTCGGTTTTCGTGCCTGGAGCCGCTACTTCTCAATCAAGCAGCTCCTCAATTGGCCTCACAAGGGCTGAGGGCAGACCGATTGCTAACAGCGCTCTTCAGACCCAGACGGTCGGTCACCCATCAAAGCGCTAGCCAAGCCCATCAGAGCTTAACTCCATGATCTGACGGAAACCGGTGTTACCACTGTGGCAAGGGCGTTGGATTATTATCAATTCTAACTAACCACAAAAAGACAAAGTGAAAAAATTCACACGAAGAGTCAAAGCTTTGACGACATAACCGACGTTTAAGCTAATGTGACGGGCGGGTTGAACAACATCCCAAAGAAGGACTTTTGTGACAGTTTCACACGGTTTCATGAACTTCCTGTGCGTTGTATCCAACTAGGGGGGAGACTATGTTGAACGCATCAAGGATTAAAGCCACAATCTTAAAGTTTCTCTTTTTTATTAACGTAGTCTTCAATGCGGTTTCCGAACCTCCAGAGGCACAACAGGAGAGCAACTTAAGTCTCTATATTTATTTTTTACGACCTAGAAAGTGCTTTTGGTTCAGTACCTATATCTGCAGTGTGGAAGGTACTAAGACACTTTGGATGTTCTAATCACTATATGGAACTGTTTCAGGCCTTACATGATAGCATGTCTGGGTGGGTTCTTCACGGTAAGTTTGCATCGGATTCGTTTCCAGTCACTCAGAGCGTGAAACAAGGCCGTTTGCTTGCTGCAATAATCTTTGCACTGTACATGACTGCCATGTTATATGAATCATTTGCATACAACACAGGCGTGGAGATTAAATTTCGTTTTGATGTAGGTCCCTTCAATGTGGCAAGATTTCGTTCGCAGACACGTTCCTAGGTTACCCAGGTGACAAACTACAGTATGCCGATGACACTGCATCCCCTGCTCTAGCACCGGCAGAGTTTCAACAGTCAGTCACCTGCTTTAAAACTGCATGTGATCATTTTGGCCTTACCCTCAATGTGGAAAACACTAAGGCACTGGTACAACTTGTCCCAGGATTAATTCACCCTGAGTTCAATATCACTACCGTAGACACAACACTGGAGTAGTTTTAGCACTTTTCGCATCTTGGACGCATCTTGTCTAAACGGTGTACCAGCGAACAAGATGTTGATAAAAGAATTGGTTCTGCTCATGCAGCATTTGCACTGTTAATACACTGAGTCCTCATGAATAAAAGCTTAAAGCTGCACACCAAACTCGTGATGTACAGAGCCGTTGTCATTTCTCTGTTCCTGTATGGCTGTGAAACTTGGACACTCTGTCCCCGTGATATCGAGAAACCTGAGCGCTTCCACCAACAAAAAATGAGGCACATCTTGAACATTAAGTGGGAGAACGACGTGACCCGCCCAGCGGTTCTCGAGAACGCGCATCTAAAGTGAACTAAGACAACCATAATCGTTCATTATTTGAGATTATTGGGTCATGTTCATCGCATGAGTGATGCAAGGCTTCCTCAGCAAATCTTTTATGATGAACTCCCTTCAGGCAGTAGGCGCTCCCAAGAGCTTTAAGGACCAGCTAAAACACATCATGAAGACGACTGGCACAAACATACAAACATGGGAAGATTGTCCTATGGACCAATTACTGTGGAGGAACACTACATCCATCGCTGCCAACTTATTTGAAGGAGAACGTCGTAGACACGAAGAGTTCAATCGACAAGCAAGAAAGCTCCATCAATTACAGCCCACCCCTCCTCCAAACCATTCAGTGAGATTTGTGTGGACGCATGTTTCACGCCAGAATTAGTCTGTTCATCCACCGGAAACACATCCATAAGCTGAGCTGAAATGCTCGTTCTATGCAGGAAGAAGCTGTGCATACTCGGAATCGCGTTGCAGGCGATGAAGACGAATCTTCAAACTTTGTGAACTGAGCGGGTGTGTGAAATATGTGGGCAATAATATTTGTAACTACAGTATAACCTCAAGTGGTTCAAATGGCTCTGAGCACTATGGGACTTAACTTCTCAGGTCATCAGTCCCCTAGAACTTAGAACTACTTAAACCTAACTAACCTAAGAACATCACACACACCAATGCCCGAGGCAGGTTTCGAACCTGCGACCGTAGCGGTCGCGCGGTTCCAGACTGTAGCGCCTAGAACCGCTCGGCTACCCCGGCCGGCAGTATAACCTCGTTAGGGCGAACTCGCATAAGACGAACTCGCGGTTAACGCGAAAAGAATATTGGTCCCACCAGGAATACATTAGTTCTTCAGGTATGTTTTATCGGTTAACACGAATTTCGGTTAAGGCGAATTACGAACTCTGTTTCAGTTCCTGGCGTAATTAAATTTCACTGTTAACACAAACTTCCGACCTTAGAGTATTCTAAACATTAATTTTTTTCCCGATACGAATGTAGGAAATGTAGCTATTATCACCTCAACAATCAGCGTATTCTGCACATTGTAAGACATTCAATAATGTGTGCAGCAGCATTTAGGAACGTACTCAGTGCCAGATTTGACAGGTGTTGTGTTACTCGTAGCCGTATCGAGTTGGAATACTGAATAAAAACTACAGTTACAACCGGTACCGTATCACGCGAAAATGGCAAAGAGGAAATTCCGTACAACCGGCTGCGACATTCACAAAAGTTGTCTACCGTGAATTTGATCATCAGCTTAGTAGAAGTTCTAGAAATTATACAGAGCTGCAAAGTAGCAGTGTGTCCCTTTAAGAAGGCGACTAACAATTCAGCTGGTGACCTTCCCTACACCAAGTTAGGCAGCGCAACTGATGCGCCTCGCTTCATAACGAGCTAATCAAATGAAAGGAGATCACGTCATTGAGCTTGCATCAAGAGGCGGATGTACTTACAATTTAGAGTGTGCAGATCGTGTTAATTCCGGATCGGTCCATTCGAAGTAGCTTCTGATTAATCAGACGGCCAGTGTCAAACTGATGATTCATAGAGCATATGTGCTAGACCCATTAGCGCAACGTACGCCACCTGCATCTGTAGAAGAGGGATCGCCAGTGAAATGTACACTGAAGCGCCAAGGAAACTGGTATAGGCATGCCTATTCAAATACAGAGATATGTAAACAGGCAGAAATCGACGCTGTGGTCGACAACGCCTATATAAGACAACTAAGGTCTAGCGGAGTTCTTAGATCGGTTACTGCTACACCAAGAAGAAATGCAGATGATAAACGGGTATTCATTGGACAAATATACTATACTAGAACTGACATGTGATTATATTTTCACGCAATTTTGGTGCACAGATTCTGAGAAAACAGTACCCAGAACAACCACCTCCGGCCGTAATAACGGCCTTGATACGCCTGGGCATTGAATCAAACAGAGTTTGGATGGCGTGTACAGGTACAGCTGCCCATGCAGCCTCAACACGATACCACAGTTCATCAAGAGTAGCGACTGGCGTATTGTGACGAGCCAGTTGCTCGGCCACCATTGACCAGACGTTTTCAATTGGTGAGAGATCTGGCGAATGTGCTGGCCAGGGCATCAGTCGAAAATTTTCTGTATCCAGAAAGGCCCGCACAGGACCTGCAACATGCGGTCGTGCATTATCCGGCTGAATTGCAGGGTTTCGCAGGGATCGAATGAAGGGTAGAGCCACGGGTCGTAAATCATTTGAAATGTAACGTCCACTGTTCAAAGTACCGTCAGTGTGAACAAGAGGTGATACGCCGGGTGATACGCCAGTATGGCGATGACGAATACACGCTTCCAATGTGCGTCCATCGCGATGTCGCCAAACACGGATGCGACCATCATGATGCTGTAAACAAAACTTCATCCGAAAAAATGACGTTTTGCCATTCGTGCACCCAGGTTCGTCGTTGAGTACACCATCGCAGGCGCTCCTGTCTGTGATGCAGCGTCAAGGGTAACCGCAGCCATGGTCTCCGAGCAGATGGTCCATGCTGCTGCAAATGTCGTCGAACTGTTCGTGCAGATGGTTCTTGTCTTGCAAACATCGCCATCTGTTGACTCAGGGATCGAGACGTGGCTGCAATATCCGTTACAGCAATGCCGATAAGATTCCTGTCATCTCGACTGCTAGTGATACGAGGCCGTTGGGATCCAGCACGTCGTTCCGTATTACCCTCCTGAACCCATCGATTCCATATTCTGCTAACAGTCATTTGATCTCGACCAACGCGAGCAACAATGTGACGATACGGTAAACCGCAATCACGATAGGCTACAATACGACCTTTATCAAAGTCGGAAACGTGATGGTACGCATTTGTCCTCCTTACACGAGGCATCACAACAACGTTTCACCAGGCAACGCCGGTCAACTACTGTTTGGGTATGAGCCATGTCAGCACGTTGTAGGTGTCGCCTCTGGCGCCAACCTTGTGTGAATGCTCTGAAAAGCCAATCATTTGCATATCACAGCATCTTCTTCCTGTCGGTTAAATTTCGAGGCTGCAGCACGTCATCTTCGTGGTGCAGCAATTTTAATGGCCAGTAGTGTAAAATGGCAGATTATCAAGATTTAGGTGACTCTGAACGTGGTGTTACAGTCGGCGCACGAGCGATGGAGCACAGCATCTCCGAAGTAGCGATGAAGTGGGGATTTTCCCGTACGACCATTTCACGAGTGTACCGTGAATATCAGGAAGCTGGGAAAACATCAGATCTCCGCCATCAATGTGGCTGGAAAAAAGATCCGGCAAGAACGAGACCAACGACGACTGAAGAGAATCGTTCATTGTGACAGAAGTGCAACAGTTACGCAAATTGCTGCAGATTTCAATGCTGGGACATCAACAAGTGTCAGCGCGCGAACCATTCAACGAAACATCATCGATATGGGCTTTCGGAGCCGAAGGCGCACTAGGGTACGCTTAATGACTGCACGACTGCCTTACCTGGGCTCGTTAACACAGAAATTGGACTGTTGATGACTGGAAAACATGTTGCCTGGGCGGAGGAGTCTCATTTCAAATTGTATCGAATGGATGGACGTGTACAGGTATGACAGCCTCATGAATCCATGGACCCAGCATCTCTACAGGGGACTGTTCAAGCTGGTGGAGGCTCTGTAATGGTGTGGGGCGTGTGTAGTTGGAGTGATATGGGACCCCTGATACGTCCAGATACGACTCTGACGTGTAACACGTAAGTAAGTATCGTGTCTGATCACCTGCATTCATTCATGTCCATTGTGCATTCCAACAGAATTGGGCAATCACAGCCTGACAATGCGACGCCCCACACGTCCAGAATTGCTACGGGGTGACTCCAGAAACACTCTTCTGAGGATAAACACTTCTGCTGGCCACGAGACATGAACATATTTGAGCATATCTGGGATGCCTTGCAACGTGCACTTCAGAAGAGATCTCCACCCCTTTTTACTCTTATGGATTTATGGAGAACCCTGCTGGATTCATGGTGTCAATTTCCTCCGGTACTACTTCAGACATCAGTCGAGTCCATGCCACGTCGCGCTGTGGCACTTCTGCGTGCGCACTGGGGCCCTACACGATATTATTCAGGTGTAACAGTTCTTTGGCTCTTCATTGTATTTAGCACATCTATGATTATTGTCAGATGCCACAAAATTCTTTCCAAGCCTGAATAAATTATTCAGAAACACAAATAACAGGAATTTCTACATAAATTTTGTGTCAAAAACACTATTGCGAACTCGAAAGTAGGCTTCCGAATGCTGATTTCATCCTTACACCTATGTGGCCTGCTAAACGCTTAACAGTAAGTTATATTTCCTATGATGTAAGAAAATGAATGGAAAACATACCACCCATAAACAGTTAAAAATCGTTTGGGTATGTGGTCAAAGACTAAGTGTAGACAGCTTAGTAAACTGGCAGTTTGCCGGAGGCCTTACAGGACTAACGCCTGCTTGCTAGAGGCCGTTACCATGTTACCCACCGCGGGTGGGACCCCACGGGGCCGTCTACGATACCTCTAAATCGATACTGGCATCATAGGGTGCTAAAAAGTATAGTTCAGAACGCTTTTCGAAAATCCTCTGCCGGCCAGAGTGGCCGAGCGGTTCTAGGCGCTACAGTCTGGAGCCGCGCTACCGCTACGGTCTCAGGTTCGAATCCCGCCTCGAGCATGAATGTGTGTGATGTCCTTAGGTTAGTTAGGTTTAAGTAGTTCTAAGTTATAGGGGACTGATGACCTCAGAAGTTATGTCCCATTGTGCTCAGAGCCATTTGAACCATTTGAAAATCCTCTTGTGGTTAACAGCCATTTCAATTAATAGAGCAGTCTGCCACACTGGAGTTCAAACGCTTAAAAGTACTCTCCGGATTAATACCGGAAACCAATGATTATTTTTGTAACAATTCACCAGTATGTCGTCATGAATGTAGTATAATATAACTTACTAAACAGCCCGTCATATTGCCGGTCGAAGTGGCCAAGCGGTTCTAGGCGCTTCAGTCTGGAACCGCGCGACCGCTGCGGTCGCAGGTTCGAATCCTGCCTCGTGCATGGATGTGTGTGATGTCCTTAGGTTAGTTAGGTTTAAGTAGTTCTAAGTTCTAGGGGACTGATGACCTCAGATGTTTAGACCCATAGTGCTCAGAGCCATTTGAACAGCCTGTCATATTTCTCCTGTACTGAACATTGGATTCGCTTACTGAAAGGGGTATACAAATACAACAGGCAAATAAGACACTAAGCATTCATATCCTCCACAAACAGAGAAGAAGTGTGCTCTTGGCACCATACGAACAGAACAGTTCAGTGAGTTACGTGAATGGGCGTAGGCATGACGATGTGAAAGAAGGCTACATTTTAGGGCATAAGTACCGAACGTATAACAGTTACGTAAGCAGTTTAAATTTAAATAGGAAGTAGGAGACATTCAAGTGGAATGCGAGACGGATGCGACGCACGGTAACATCGCACTAGACTGCAGTTAGATCATAGGTGCCCTTCTCCGAGTTCACGAAAGAACTGGACTTTTTTGTGACCCTGCGTCAAGAGTAAGCCACGATTACCTTAATTTGGGGAAAACCATGTCCATCAGAGTCGACTACTGCGGACAACAACTTATTGATGACATGGATTTCCGACGACTATCGTGGAATATAACACTAGGTAGATTGACAAATGTTGCTCAACGTTCGGCCATTGAGTGCTACAAGACAATAATTAATGATAACGGCTATCATACAGAAGCCGTTCCTCTCTTTGGGGTACAGAAAACACCACATCTGTGTACTTTCATTCATTGCACGTCACAGTGTTTGGAGAATACATATGTGCAGAAACACTACCACTGGATGAGCGGAGCATGGGAAAAGGTCTCGTGACTGAGGAGTCGCTGATCACACAGATGTCAGAGTGCGAGTACATACAACACCTCACGAGGGGATATATCATATTGGCGAACAAAACGCCGTTCAGACATGTGTTGGAGATACTCGTGTAGGACGTTTACACCAGCTGTAATGAAGGCCCTGCTACATCTTCTAGTTTCTCTCATCGGGGGACGATACAGGTCCCTACTGTTCGGTCATACGCATTCATTTGTTTGCTTGCAGTGTTCTGCAAGTAACTTACATCTTGAATGAAATTTTCACTCTACAGTGGAGTGTGCGCTGATATGAAACTTCCTGGCAGATTAAAACTGTGTGCCGGACCGAAACTCGAACTCAGGACCTTTGCCTTTCGCGGGCAAGTGCTCTACCGACTGACGCCCCGTCCTCACAGCTTTAATTGCGCCAGTACCTCGTCTCCTACCTTTCAAACTTCACAGAAGCTCTCCTGCGAACCTAGCAGAACTAGCACTTCTGGAAGAAAGGATATGGCGGAGACATGGCTTAGCCACAGCCTGGGGGATGATATCCTTTCAAGGAAGAGGTAGGAAATACCTAGTGGTATTTCTGTCTTGCCACACCAGCATTCGGTTAAAGTGATTTAGGGAAACTGTGGAAATCCTGAATTAAGCGCGCCAGAATGGAATTTGAACCACATTTGTCACGAATACAACAGCGATGTTTTTCAACTGGAACTCACTTGGAGCCTTTGGACTCCCCTGTTTACCAGGTTGTCGCCGAGAAAATGGTTCAAATGCCTCTGAGCACTATGGGACTTAACTTCTGAGGTCATCAGTCCCCTAGAACTTAGAACTACTTAAACCTAACTAACCTAAGGACATCACACACATCCATGCCCGAGGCAGGATTCGAACCTGCGACCGTAGCGGTCTCGCGGTTCCAGACTGAAGCGCCTAGAACCGCTCGGCCACTTCGGCCGGCTGTCACTGAGACTTCTGATACGTCTGATCCATTCGTCTTCGCTCGAAAGTGAATGGGGGACTATGGTGGGTTCTCGTGTCAGTAGTCAGAAGGCAAAGAGAGACTGGGGCGCACGGTTGGCTCCTTTCGCCTTAGCAATAGGTACGGGGTGCACTGAAGGTTTGATAACACGTCTCAGCCAGCACGGGATATCTCACCTGTTGGGCCAGTGGCTGACTTACTGCCCAGTCCGGACAAGTGCTGAGAGAGGGGAGGGGGGGGGGGGGGTGCTAGTCATTGGGAGCCCCAACATTAGGCGGGTAATGGAGCCCCTCAGGGAAAGAGTGCAGTAAGCACTCGATGTCTTTGCCGGGGCCGGCCGAAGTGGCCGTGCGGTTAAAGGCGCTGCAGTCTGGAACCGCAAGACCGCTACGGTCGCAGGTTCGAATTCTGCCTCGGGCATGGATGTTTGTGATGTCCTTAGGTTAGTTAGGTTTAACTAGTTCTAAGTTCTATGGGACTAATGACCTCAACAGTTGAGTCCCATAGTGCTCAGAGCCATTTTAGCCATTTATTTGCCGGGGGTCTCGTCTATGAAGTGGAGGAAGCTCTGCCGTTGGCTATCGAGCGCACTGGGTGCAATCGCCTGCAAATAGTGGCACATGTCAGCACGAATGACACCTGTTGCCTCTGTTCTGAGGCCATCTTCAGTTCCTTTCGACGGGTTGCTGATTTGGTGAAGACTGCCAGCATTGCACGTGGGGTGCAGCTAAGCTGTCTATTTGTAGCACCGTACCTGGGTCGATCGCGATCTTCTGGTTACGAGCAGAGTGGAAGATCTGAACCAGAGGCTCAGACTCTGCGACGGTATCGGACGCGAATTTCTTGACATCGCTCTAGGCTGCAGAACTGTAGGCTTCCTCCTAAAAAGTTCAGCATCAAAGATTGGTCAGAAACGGTAATCGGATGCTTTTATGTGGCACCTGGGCCAGGAGCTGTAGTGGTAGTGCACTTCAGATAGAACTTGCCGATTATCTTTAACAAGTTTCCTGATCATGCTTTTGTCATAGACGATGACTTAAACTTGCCACATATAGATTAGGACAGTCTAGCCTTCAAAACATATAGATTAGGACAGTCTAGCCTTCAAAACTAGTGCCAGAGATAACTCTTCGTGTGATATTATTCTGCATGTGTTGTCCGAAAATTATTTCGATCAGATAATTAGAAAAACAATTCTTGAGGGTAACGTAGTAGACATCCTAGCAAAAACCAGACCAAAATTTACCGAATCAGGTAACGCAGAGGAAGGTATCAGTGATCACAATGTTGTGATAGCAACTGTGAGCACAGGTTTTGCATGGATGTTACGAAGAATATGAAAATATTTTTTGTTAGTAAAGGTGACAGGATACAAATGCTGAGTATCTGAATGGTCAGCATCAACTATTCAGTGCTGAGGACGCAGATGTAGAGCACAAATATAAAAAATTCAAAAGAAACTTTCAGTATGCCTTAGACATGTATGTTTAGAAAAATGTCTTAAGGAATAGAAAAGACACACTGTAGTTTAATAACCGTGTTAGGAAACTGCTACCTAAACAGAAAGAGCTTCATCACAGATTTAAGAGAATTCAAAACCTAAATGACAAACAAAAGCTGAGTAGAAAACAATCTGAGTAGAAACCCGGAGAGGTTTTGGTTTAACGAAATATGAGTAATCGGTTAGATATCCTCTGTTCATTCGCACAATGAACGCTCTAGCACCGAAACGTAAGATATCATAGCGAAGACAGAAATACTGAATTCGATCATCCGAAATTATTTCACCGTGGAAGATCGTAAGGCGGTCCCTCCTTTCAATATCGAACGAACGCCGAAATGGAAGATTCAGAGATAATCGATCGAGGAATAGAAAAGCAACTACAATCGCTTAGTAGTGCAAAGGCATCAGAAACAGATGAGATACCTGTAAGATTCAACAAAGTTCATGCGAAAGAACTCGGTCACTCGGTCCCCTCCTAGAGCCACTTTATCTTAGATCGCTGGAATAACGAAGGGTAACTAGCTACTGGGAAAAAAAGGCTGGTAATTCACGTATTCAAGAAGCGTCGTAGGACAGATGCACATAATTATAGGCCCATATCATTGATGTAAAGCTGTTTTAGAATTATAGAACATGTTTTATGCTAAAGAATTACACTGAGGTGACAAAAATCATAGGATAGTGATAAGCACATACACAGATAGCGCTAGTATCCTGTACACAAAATATAAAAGATCAGTGCATTGACGGAGGCGTCGGTTGTACTTAGTTCATTCGTGTGAAAGGGTTTCCGACGTGATTATGGCCTCACGATGGGAATTAACAGACTTTGAACGCGGAATGGTAGTTGGAACTAGACACATGGGACCATCCATTTCGGAAATCGTTAGGGAATTCAATATTCCGAGATCCGCAGTGTCAATAGTGTGCCGAGAATACCACATTCCAAGCATTATCTCCCACCCACGGACAACGCAGTGTCTGACGGCCTTCGCGTATCGACCGAGAGCAACGGCGTTTGCATAGAGCTGTCAGTGCTAACTGACGAGCAACACTGCGTGAAATAAACGTAAAAAAAAAAAGAAAATGTTGAACGTACGACGAACGTATCCGTTAGGACATTACTGCGAAATTTGGCATGAATGGGCTATTGAAGCAGACGATCCATGCGAGTGCCTTTCCCAACAGCACGACATCACCTTCAGCGCCTCTGCTGAGCTCGTGACCATGTCGCTTGGATCCTAGACGACTGGAAAACCGTGGTCAGCTCAGATGAGCCACGATTTCAGTTGGTAAGAGTCGATGGTAGGATTCGAGTGTGGCACAGACCCCAAGAAGCCATGGGCACAGGTTGCCAACAAGGCACTGTGCAAGCTGGTGGTGGGTCCATAATGCGGCTACATTTACATGGAATGGACTGGGTCCTCTGGTCCAACTGAACCAATCTTGGACAGGAAATGGTTACATTTGGCTTCTTGGCGTCCATTTTCAGTCATTCGTGGACTTCATGTTCCCAAACAAGTTATGTCACCAGGCCACAATTGTTCGCGATTGGCCTGAAGAACATTCTAGACAATTCGGGAGCTCGACATGAATCCCATCGAACATTTGTGGGGCATAATCGAAGCTTCAGTTCATGCACAAAATCCTGCAATGGTGAAACGTCCCCTTAGAACAATTATACACGACTGTGCTGATAAACCTCTTACACTAGTAGCTTTTCAAACAGCTGAGCAAAACAGAACGTACTCAAACATTCACTAAAGTGACACACAATATTTTTAGCGCAACGCAATCTGACTATCAAAGATCCCTGCAAAAGAATGGCCCTGAGTAACATTAAACTACACCTTTCAGAAATCACTTACCTCACAAAAATCTTCATTACTCGAACTACTGCAATACAGCGAGCACCACTACTGCCAGCTAAATAAAAGATTCAAACTACGGAAGGCACTAACTACTGATAGGGATAGTTAGCAAATGAAAGATTTTAATAGAGAACAAACACTGTATTTACCTTAATATCATCAAAAGTCATAATATATGTAATTTCAAAACTCCGCCATTTCCTTCCACACATCCACCACTGCTGGCGGCTCACCTCTAACTGCCCAACGCTATGCGCTGTTAACATCCAGCTGCCCAACAATACAATGGCAGACAACAATGCAAACTAGCCACAGACAGCACACAGCACAGCCAGTGATTTTCATACAGAGCGCTACGTAGCGTTGCCAATAAGAAAACATAAACAGCCTACTTACATAAAGGAAACATAAACAGCCTACTTACAATGGCAACACCTTCACATGGCTCAATATTTCTGTAGGGAATTCCAACAACTTGTGGAGTCCATGACAGTTACTGCATTACGCCTGTCAAAAGGAAGTCCTACACGATGTCTGAGCTATCCCAGGTCTTCAGTCAACTCAGTGTATGACGTTTTTGGAGAAGGAGCATTTCCTCTATAAAAGTCAACATGGATTCCGCAAAACAGAGAGCTTGCGAAGCTGAGCTAGGAAGGCATTTGATACCGTCCCGCACTGCCGCTTAATGAAAAAAAT